>NC_091477.1:53211529-53314029 GCF_036971445.1 Narcine bancroftii
AAGCATGCAGACACACAACCAGACAGAACACATGTACAGACAAACAATATATATGCAGAACAAGTGTTCATATAAACAAATCAATATTGTTTCATGAATACGAGAGTCTCGGATGGTCAGTGTGAGCAGTTCCTTTGGTTGTTCAGTGTTCTCACTCCCCGAGTGAAGAAGCTGTTCCTCAGCCTGGTGGTGCTGGCTCTGATACTCCTGGATCTCTTTCCTGACATGTGTAGCTGAAAGTTGCTGTGGGCAAGGTGGTAGGGGTCCTCAATGATTTTGCGCGCCATCTTCAGACAACGGTCCCAGTAGATCACATGATGGGGGAGGGAGACTCTAATGATCCAATTCACTGCAGAAACTGTATCCCACTAGGATGCTCTCGATAGAGCTCCTGTAGAAGGTTGACATAATGGTGTCCGGTAGCCTGGCCCACTTCAGTCTTCTCAGGAAGTGGAGTTACTGTTGCCCCTTTCTGACAAATGAGGAGATGTTGTGTGTCCACGATAGGTCATTAGTTAAGTGAACTCCAAGGAACTTGATGCTTTCCACTCTCTCTACAACAGAGATGTTGATGTGTAGTGGAGGGAGGTCATTCCTGCTTCTCCTAAAGTCCATGATTAGCTCCTTCACCTTGTCCACATTAAGACTCATGTTGTTACTCTTGCACCATTTCATGAGATGTACCACCCATTCTCTGTAGTGAGACTCATCTTTGTTGCTGATGAGGCCCAACTACTGACCTACAAGCCTGATGACTCTGTTGGAGCTAGGTCAGTAACGTGAATTGGCTGTGCACGCAGCCCTGAAGTGCGCCAGTGCTCGTCATGACACTCTGCTACCGACCCTGACAAACTGTGATATGTTTGTGAGGAAGTCCAGAATCCAGATACAGACAGGGGTGTTGAGTCCCAGTGAGGGGTTCACTAGCCTCTGGGGAATGATCGTACAAACGCTGAGCTGAATTCAGTGAACTTGTGCATGGCATGGTTGGCGTAGTGGTTAGCGAAACACATTTACAGAACCAGTAATCAGGACTGGGGTCTGAATCCCGTGCTGCCCATAAAGATTTTCTATGTTCTCCCTATGTGTACCCTGGGAGATCGAATTTCCTCCCACCGTTTGAAATATACTTGGGGTACTAAATGGGTGAAAATTGGGCAGCATGGACTCGTGGGCTGAAATGTCCTAATACCATGCTATATGTCTAAATTTAAAAAGAAAATGTAAAAAAAAATTAAATTAAAAATTCATTTCAATTAAATGTGATTTATACATTTAAAATATATTTAAAAAATTCAAATAAATGCTCATTCAGCATTTTCAATGGGCAGGAAAGAGGTAAATACAATATAATGTTTATACTCATGCATATTGGTAGAAAATTTAAATGGGCTCCGATGTCTGTGGTTCTCATGGAATTACACTGGCATGAGAGAGGAATTGGCCAAAGTAGATGGGAAGGGGGCACTGGCAGGAAAGATGGTAGAGTAGCAATGAATGGAGTTTCTGCATGGAATGAAGAAGATGGAGGAAAAATACAGACCAATAAAAAAGGAAATATTCAAATGGAAAAATGTCCCAAACTGTAGCTGACAAGAAGTCAAGCCAACATAAAAGCAAAAGAGAGGGCATATAATGAAGCAAAAATTAATGGGAGGCTTGGGAAGTTTTTAAAAGCTTGTAGAAGGTAACTAAAAACTCAGCAGGAGGGAAGCAAATAATATCAATAAGGATAAAAAAAATAGCATCAAGTTAATAAAGAGTAAAAGAGAGCTGAGAGCAGATATAGAATCATTAGAAAATTATGCTGGTTCTGGTCTCCAAACTTGAGGAAGGACATACTAGCTATAGAGGGTGTGCAGCGCAGATTTACAAGGTTAGTTCCAGGGATGGCAGGGTTGTCATATGCAGCAAGGCTAGAAAAACTGGACTTGTATCCATTGGAGTTTAGAAGGATGAGGGGGGACATGATTGAGGTATACAAAATCATCAGGGGGATAGACAAGGTGAAGTCTGATTACTTGTTCCCAATGATGGGGGAGACAAGGACTAGAGGGCATAGTTTAAGAATACAGGGTAGGCCCTTTAGGACGGAGATGAGAAAGCATTTTTTTACTCAGAGAAGTGTGAATCTGTGGAATGCTCTGCCACAGAGGGTGGTAGAGGCGGATTCGCTGACTATGTTCAAAAGAGAGTTAGATAAGACTCTTGGGGGTAACGGAGTTAAGGGTTATGGGGATAAGGCTGGAAAGGGGTACTGATGGTAATGATCAGCCATGATCTAAAATGGCGGTGCTGGCCCGATGGGCCAAATGGCCTACTCCAGCTCCTATTGTCTATAATGGGAGAGAGAAACACGAAAGACTGCAGACACTGTGATTGTAGTAAAAAAAACACTGAAATGCTGGAGGAGCTCACCCAGTCTTTTCAGCATCTATAGGAGACAAAGAGAGAAACACAGCAAGAAACACAAAATACTAATGGGAGGCAAGGAGAAGAACTAAATGAGTATCTTGCATCAGTCTTCACTGTGGAAGACATTAGCCATGTGCTAGATGTCACCGGGTGCCAGCGAAAGGAAATGAGTGCAGTTACTATTTCAGGGGAGAAGATGCTCAGAAAGCTGAACGGTTTAAGAGTAGATAAGACTCATAAACCAGATGGATGGCAGCCTTGCATTCTGAAAAAGTAGCTGTAGAAAAATTGATTGATCATTTGCATCAATACTATTAACTCAATGAAAATAATAACTTGTAACAACATATTACAAAGTGATACAATATTTTTTTCTATTTTCTCTCCAACACCTCTCCTCAAGAAAGAAGGAGAAAAAGAAATCCATACTTTAATCATTATTATCATAATTAATATTTACTATATTTTATTAATTATTAGCTGAGAGGGGCAGGTAAAGTTGATGGTGTGAATGGACTTTTATTTATGAAATCCATATACAATTCCCAAATCTTATAGTTTAAGGAATCAGATTGGGAGTTTTTATAACTAATTTTTTTTCTAATGGTATACAATTTTGCATTCAATGTTCCATCTATCTATTGTTACAAAATTCTCCATTTTCCACATTAGTGCTACACATTGCTGTCGCTATTGCTACTCTCATATAGAGAGTATTATAGAGTATACAGATATGTTTTGGGGAGATAAATTGGGAAAGGTTTGTTAGAGTAGGTCATATTACAAACACTTCAAAACAGATCTTATTTGAAATACTGAAGCTCTGCTCCTTGCAAGACATATTGGGGACTTAGACCTTTTGCAAGAGCTCTGAAGAGTACTCAAGAGACTTCACTAATGAATTGTTGTTTACAAAATGCAACAGATGAAAGAGAATGTCAGAGCTGCTGCTGTCTGGAAGAGAGATTGCTGTTGTAGGAGGGTCATGTGGTTTTGCAAGCAGAGGGATTTAAACAGGCTTTCTCTCTGTGAGAGAGAGAGATCACTTGTTCAGTGTTAGAGCCAGCAGAAGTAGCTGGGACTGTAACAGGACAAGCCGGCAAGCTTATGGAAAGCCTACTTTTAAGATGGCTTGGTCAAAGCTCTTGTGGTTCATGCAAGAGGAGAGGACTGGCTATCTAATGTTTCATTAGGAATAAGAGAAAAAAAAGGAACTCTGTAATGACCTGAAAGAAAGAGGTTATCATCTGGAGAACCCTGAAGGGGCAAGTTTAGTCAGCAAGACACTGGAGTGGCTGATGGAAATACATCAGTTGTGGATGTCCTGGAACAACACATCTCTCACTGAAATCCGACAAGAACCTTCCTGAATGACAACCATTTACCTTTCAAGCACCAAAGCCTAGTGAATTTTATAAATGTTAAATTCTGTGCACAGTATAAGAATTGCCTGCAACCAGTGAACTTGGAGGAATGAGAAGTGAGATTGGATTGTGAACCAAAGAACTTTGCTGAACTTACACATACGTATGCTTAGAATTAGAAGGGGGTTAAGTTAGATTAAGCAAGTTAAGTTAAAGTGTGATTCTATTTTCATGTTTACAAATAATTAAAAGCTACATTTGTTTACGTAACCATTTGTCTTGGTGAATATCTATTGCTGGTGGGTTTATGGGTCCTCTGGGCTCATAACAATATACTCAGAAATTTTTCTTGATATTTATCCAACTTCACTTTTGTATATGCTTCATATATTTTTCCCAAGTAGAAATATTCCCAGAACTTTTTGTGACTTTATCTTCATAATTTGTCAAATCCTTGCGGAGCCCTTCCACTTTTACACAATGTAAAAAAAGTCCCTATTTCCTTAATACATCGGAAAAACATCTGAATAATTGGAATAGAGTCCATTTAATTCATATGGAGTGTAATATAATTGATGTAGAAAATTATATTGAACCATTTGATATCTAACATTAATCGTATTTGTCACTTTCTCTTCTCAATCTAAACCATATTCCCTCTTGAATTTGTATATTTAAATCTTTTATCCCGTTCATTTATATATGTCATTTTCCCCATAGTTTCTTCCAATTTACCCATCCTATTAAAGCTATTGTTAAATCTTTGCATCTCTTTAAATCTTTGCTATCTTTTTTAATATGGTAAATAATTTAACTTAAATAAATTATTTAAATTTCTATCAATTTTTATTCCTAAATAGTTAATTACTGCGTTTTTCCATTTAAACTTCATTTTTTTTACATTGCGTATAATCCATATCAACCATAGGCATCACTTCACTTTTATCATCATTAACTTTATAACCAGATACTAATCCATACTCTGTTAATCTTATTCAATGATATTTCTGGTCTATAACATTGTTCATGAACAAACTAATTTTATGTTGTTTATTATCTTTCTCAAAACCTTTAATTTCTTTATCTCTTCTAATTATTTCCACCAAAGGTTCTATTCCCAATGCAAACAAATATGGTGATAATGGCCATCCTTGTCTAAATGATCTTTCTAATAAAATACTGTCTATTTGTAAGTACTTTCACTTTTGGTTGATTATATAATACATTGTTCCAATTTATAAATGCATTTGGAATCCCAAATATATTTAATACTCTTAAATTAAAAGTTCCATTCCAATCTATCAAATGCTTTTTCTGCATTGAATGCAACCACAACTGCTTGTTTCTTTCCATTCTGTGTTACATTTATCAAACATAAATTTAACTATATTGCCTGCTGCTCACCTATTTTTAATAAAACTAATTTGGTCCATATTTATTAATTTTGCTAAATATTTAGCTAATCAATTAGCTAGCAATTTAGATACAATTTTATAGTCTGTATTCAACAAAGATATAGGTCTAAAAGAAGAAGGTTGTAAATGATATTTTTTTGGGATAACTGTTATTAATGCTGTTTTAAAAGATTCTGGAATGTCATGTTCCTCTTTCATTTGATCTAATAAACTCATTAATACAGGAATTAATAATTCCTTAAATTCTTTATAAAATTCCAGTGGGAAATGATCTTTTCCTGGAGCTTTATTGTCCTGTAGTGTGATCAAAGTCTAATAAACATCCATCTCAGAAAATGAATTAATAACTCTAATTTTTCATCTATATCTAACATAGGCAATTGAACTTCTTATAAATATTCCTCTATTTTATTTTCATCTGTCAAAGATTTTGATTGATAAAATTTTGCATAAAATTTCTAAAAATTATCATTTATTTCCTGCATTTTATGTAACTTGACAAGTTTCTTTCTTTGTTGCAATATGTTATGAGCTCTCTTGCCTAATTCATAGCACACTATTGTGTCCTCACTATACCCCTTTCTACCCTATAAGTTTCAAACATATTAAATCTCAATTTTTTGATTAATTTCTCATCAATTTTTTGCACATGTAATTCCTTCTTTAGTTTCAATATTTATTTTTCTAATGGGTCTACCTCTTTCATATGTTCTTTCTTTATTTTAGAAGTGTAACTTATTATTTGGCCTCTTAAATATGCCTTCATAGTGTCCAATATTACAAATTTACTCGTTACTGAATTGCCATTAGTTTCAAGGAAAAATTGCATCTGCAGTCTCATAAAGTCACAAAAATCTTTCTTCTTCAATAATGTTGTATTAAATCTTCACCTATAACCCATCTTTTGTTTTTTTCACTGATGAAATTGAAAGAATTAATGATCAAACAGAACTCGCACTTGATTTACAATCTTTTGTACTCGAAATTGAAGCTGTGCAGAAGCTATAAACATAACTATTCATGAATAGATTTTATGTCAAAAAGAATAAAAGGAATAATCCCTTTCATTTGGATGAATTCTTCTCCAAATATCCACTAGTCCCTTATCTTTCATTAAACCTATTGCAATTTTGGCTACTTTACTTTTCATCATTTTATCACCTGACTTATCCAATTTTAGGTCAAAGGTGAAATTAAAATCTCCTCCTAATAAAATTTTCCCTTTTGTATTTGATAATTGCATAAATTTATCTTGATAAATTTTCCATCATCTACATTAGGTGCATATACATTCATTAAAGTCCATTGTTCTGAAAAAATATGAAAATTGACCATTAAATACCTTCCCACTATATCTAGAGGATGGAGCGGAGACAACGCTGGTGGAAGCGTTCTAGGAGCCGTAGGTGGTGCCGGTAGAGGACCCATGATTCGGAGCCGAACAGGAGTGTGGGTATGACAACATCCACTGGAGCGCTTACATCCCTAACGTCGAAGTACTCGAGATGGCAGAGGTCGACAGCATCGAGTCCACGCTGCTGAAGATCCAGCTGCGCTGGATGGGTCACGTCTCCAGAATGGAGGACCATCGCCTTCCCAAGATCGTGTTATATGGTGAGCTCTCCACTGGCCACCGTGACAGAGGTGCACCAAAGAAAAGGTACAAGGACTGCCTAAAGAAATCTCTTGGTGCCTGCCACATTGACCACCGCCAGTGGGCTGATATCGCCTCAAACCGTGCATCTTGGCGCCTCACAGTTTGGCGGGCAGCAACCTCCTTTGAAGAAGACCGCAGAGCCTACCTCACTGACAAAAGGCAAAGGAGGAAAAACCCAACACCCAACCCCAACCAACCAATTTTCCCCTGCAACCGCTGCAATCGTGTCTGCCTGTCCCGCATCGGACTTGTCAGCCACAAACGAGCCTGCAGCTGACGTGGACTTTTTACCCCCTCCATAAATCTTCGTCCGCGAAGCCAAGCCAAAGACTATATCTAGAGTAGTATCTAATATTTTTGAGTATTTTTTATTTATCATTATTGCTGTGACTCTAGCTTTTGAATAAAATGAAGATACCAAAACCATTCCAACCCAGTCTTTTTAATTGTTCATCCTCTCCATCAAATGTGTTACTTTTGCTTTTTTCATATATTAATAATTTTTTTCCATTTTATTTGATTCTGTATCCCATTAATATTTATACTAATAAAATTCAATATTCCTGCCATCAATTACCTTTATTAAATTTGTCATCCATCCACCCTTCCTCTCCCACTCCTCTCACTGTCGTAACATTAACAACAAATTTCAAGATGCTCTTGATTAATTTAGGTGACGAGAAAAGAAAAAAGGAAACAAGAAAAAGATAGACCCCCCTTCTCCCCCCCCAAGGCACATAATATTAGTATAGCCTCTTTAAAACCCTGATCTATTCACTTTGTGGTTGAAACCACTCAAGCACTCATGACTCCGCAGCAGTTAGCTCCATACTCCCAACTAACTCATTCAAAGTGCAGTACAGTCTCCTGTAGCATTATGTCTGTACATTCTTCATCATTTATGGATCTGTTAAGTATATATTGATCACTTGCAGGTTAAAAATCCTCCTCCCTATTAATCTCTCTCAAAATATTTTTACTGTAATAACAATTGAAGCCATTCAGTGATATATTTCATTCAAGTGTGTCCCACTACTTCTCTCTCTCTTTCCGGCAATGAATCTGCAAACACCTTTGCCTCATTCGGCTCCATTAAAAAAATAAACACCCATTTTTGCAATCTGGAACAAAAACCTTCAAAACTCCTGGATACCTGAAGACAAAGGCATAACCTTTCTTCCATAATACTTTTTTTTTTAAACTGCATTAAATTCTTTTCTCTTTTTCAGCAAATCAAAACTTATATCAGGGTAAAAGAAAATATTATTTCCATTATAAATTAATGGTGAGTCTTTCTTTCATTTGTTTAGCCACCAGTTCCAGAATCTCTCTCTCACTGCATAACACAAATATTTAACCAGCATTGGATGTGATCTCTGATCTGGTTGTGGCTTCAGCTGCAATGCTCGATGGGCTCTCTCAATCTCAATGTCCCCTTGAAATTCGGTTACCCAAAAGATTGCGGAATCCAACACTGGAAAAACTCCTTAATATCTTGACCTTCATCACCTTCTTTGTCCAACAATTTTTATGTTATTTCTGCTTCTAAAATTTTCTAGAATGTCAATTTTTTGAGTTAACTGATCTGTTTCAGCTTGCAGTTTCTTAATCTCTTCCATAATATTTTGAATCTCAAATTCATTCCCTTAATTTTTTTCTTCTACGACTTCAAATTTTTTTTCCCACTTGCTGCATCATTTTTTCCATCTTTGTGAAATTCTTATTTTCAACTATACTTTCTCCACATTTTTTAACTTCTGCCATTAATAACATCGATGATTCCCCATATAGTGTTTCATTTCAGCTGTAAATGCATAAGGCTCTTTCATTTTCCCTGCCTTTTTGCACATTGTTCCTTGTTCTAAATGCATTTCTTGTTCTTCTTGCTCCTCCTCTTGTTCACTGGAGCTGGAAGCTTCTAGTGTCCTTTTTAACATAGCCTCCATTTTTTTTGTGCCCTGCGCATGAACAGAGTCACTTCTTTGCCTGCAGTGGGTGGCCATAGTCGGGGGAGACCCTGGACATTTCTGTCCAGGGTCTCCCCAGCTCGTGGCTTGTCTCCACGGGACATTACCTTCCGGACAGCTCCAGGATCCTTCTTCAAGGTAGTCCTCTCTTCCTTAACTTGTTCTTTTTTTTGTGTAGTTACAGCTGTGTTTTCTTTCTTTGGTGCCATTTTAAATTCCAACACTTTTTCCTTCTTTTTTTAAATCTTCTTGAACCTTTTCTAAACTCGTTTTTTTTCTCGACTTTTTCGAGGAGAGTAGGGATTTGCAGTATAACCCCACGTCATCTCATAGCATGCCCCCAAGAAGTAGCTGTAGAGATTGTGGAGGCATTGGTAAGGATCTTTCGGACATCAATAGATTCTCATATTGACTCAGAGGAACTTCATAAATATTGAGAAGAGAGGGATGCAGGAGAAAGGACATTTTAGACAAGTGGGCCTGATGTGAGTGTTTGGGAAAATGATGGATTGTCAAGGATGAGGTTACAGAGTACTTGGAGGCACATGACAAGATAGGCCAAAGCCAGAATTGTTTCCTTGAAGGAAAATCTTGCTTGACAAACCTTTTGGAATTCTTTGAATTGACAAGCAGGCTGGATAAGGGAGATGCGGTGGATGTTATGTATTTGGATTTTCATAAGGCCTTTGACAAGGTGTCGCACAAGAGTTTCCTTAAGATAAGAGTCCATGGTAGAACAGGAAACATACTTGCATGGATGGGTAGAGCATTGCCTGATTTGCAGGAAGCTGAGAGTAATAATACAGGGATTATATTCTGGTTGGTCACTTCTTTTCATGTTGTATATTAATGATTTAGATTATGGGATGAATAGCTTTGTGCCCAAGTTTGCAAATGATACAAAGGTAAAAGGAAGAGCAGGTAGTACTGAGGAATCCGGGAGGCTGCAGAAGGATTTATACAGATCAGGAGAATGGGCAGAGAAGGGGAAAATGAAAAACATTATAATGTTGGAAAGTGTATCGTCATGCACTTCAGTAGAAAATATAAATAGGCAGACTAATTTTTAAATGGGGAGAAATTTGAACATTCCCAGATGAAAAGGGATCTGAGAGTTCTTGTGCAGGATGTGAAACTTACAAGAAGGGAAATTCAATGCTGGTATTCATTCAAAAAGGAATAGAATTTAAGAGCAGGGATGTGATGTCAAGGCTTTATAAGGCACTGGTGAGACCGCACTTGGGGTTTTGTGAGCATTTTTGGCTCCTCATTTAAGAAAAGATGTGCTGACATTGGAGAGGGTTCAGAGAAGGTTCACAAAGATGATTCCGGGAATGAAATGGTTATCACATTGTTGCATCACAGACCAGCACCAATAGAAATTCACCAAGACAGTGTTATTTTTAAAACAATGTAGTTATTGTTAACTATTAATAATATAACAATTTAACTAAACTTAACCCCCAACTATGCACAAATATATATACATGTATGTATATGCGTATGTGTGCAACACACAATCAATTACAGCTTAGGCACAGTCAATTCAAAGTTCAGTCTTAGATATCCTGTGTTGAAACTCAGATTTTTAAATTGTTGTACAGAAGTAATCATGAAGGAGGTGAAAGAGACCATGTAATCAGACTACTGAAAACTCACAAATCCTTGTTGAGTTGCTTCCAGAGAAATGTCTTTTCATATGAATCATTGTCACAACTCTCCTCTTCCTTGTGTAGGGGAAATGATATATGTGTCTTCCATGACCTTTCCAAAACTCAGACATGGGTCAAATGAAATTACCATCAAATTGGTCATGATCCAAATGCAGGAATGATCCTTTTTCATTTAGATATGGGTCAATCAAAATGATCATTACAATAGTTCATCTATTTACCTGACAAAGAGAAACAGCAGAAGTGTCCATTTCACACAAAGTCACTTCATTTCAGTGTCTTGCAGATCTCTGGTTGGTCATTAATCAATACTGCTTCTTCAAGTGTCCCAATCACGTGACTTTTAATCACGTCTCACTTACCATCTGTTCCTTCTAAATAAAAAACATTGTTTTTTTCGTCTTCTTCCAGAACATTATTCTGCTTATCATCAATATTTAACAGTGCTTTTCTGTCTGAGAGCTGCAGAAGGTTTCGCTGTGGAAGGTTTGCAGCCTGTGTAAACTCTTAAGATGACACTCACTAAAAAAACAGGAGCTTGTAATACCTCCCCCAACAAAGAAAATTTGGGCTATAAGAGCAAAATTTTAACTGCAACCTACATTTTAAAAAAAATACTACATTCATACATGATCTAACACTGACAACTATAACATCTTCCAGCAACATTGCAAGCTTAACATCTTGAAAAGCAAACAGTAATTACATTGTGCTTGCCTTTAATATGAGTTATCATTAAATCATATTCCTGGAAAATTAAACTCCATTTTAACAAACATCTATTTTTTTTTTCATTTTACTCAAAAATCCTGAAGGATTATGCTCAGTATAAACAAGTGCTTCCTTGAGCTGTGCAGATGTAAACATCGAAATGCTGCCAAGCCAATACAAGGGATAATAATTCTTTCTCTATGGTCGAATAATTCTTTTGATGATCATTGAATTTCTTAGATAAATAATCCACTGGAAGGTCAAGAACATTGTAACCGCTCTTTTGTAATATCACTGCTCCTGCAGCTTCAGGACGAGCATCTACTGCCAAAGAAAATGGCTTCTCAAGGTCAGGTGACTTATGCTGGTGACATAAAATGGCTCTCAGTTTATCAAATGCTTCCTGATAAAGTTCTGTCCACACAAGCATTTCTTCAGAAGGTTAGTCAAAGGAAGGGAAATATTGGTAATACTCTACCATTCCCAAAAACCTTCCAACAGCTTTTTTACTCGTTGGGACAGGAAACTCAGAAATCATCTGAGCTTTCACCTGTACAGGTGCCAACTTGCCTTGATTAACAACATAACCAAGATAAGTCACATGGCCAAATTCACTTATTAACAGTAGGGTTTGCTTTTGAAAGTATATCAAACAATTTCTCTTACTCAGAGATATGTGCTTCCCAGATGTCATTCCCCAGAACCAAATGATCATTATATGCATCAATATGCTCTAAACTTGATTCACAGAATTGATCATCCTTTGGAATGTCCCTGGAGCATTCTTCATTCCAAATCGAAAAACATTGTATTTGTATAACCCTCACGAGGTCACAAATGCAAAAATTTCCCTATGTCTCTCTGTTAAGGGAACACACCAGAAACCTTTTAATAAGTCCAACATTGTAAAAAAACTTACCCTTATCCACACAATCATCCATCCGAGAGAAAGGATAAGTATCTGTGTTTGATACCACATTAACTTTCATATAATCAGTGCAAAATCTAGCCGTTCCATCTGATTTAGGCACCAGGATACAAGGTGAACTCCAATCTGAGATCAAACGTCTAACAATATCATTCTTTAATATATATTCAATCTCTTAATCTACTAGTTTACACTTTACAACATTCATTTGATGTGGATGTTATTTGATAGGTTTTGCCTCTCAAACATCAACAACATGACAAGTTATTGAAGTTCTGGAAACAGGTTCCTAAATTTTAAAATAATAGTTGCTTTGTAGCAGAAGCTACACTGCTACTGAAAGAACACACAATCAGATGGGTTGAGCTCAGTGAGCAGAACTGATTTATTGCAGGCTGGTGGGCTGGACTTATACTCCCAGACCGGACCTGGCTGAGAACCGCACTGGGGGGCATCACGTGGTCCTCCAGCGCGGGCTTCTGAGCCCTGTGCTGAGAAGAAAGGGAAACCCCTGATGGCGCCATTTTGGCCGGCTACCCCGCCACGTGGATTACAAGCAGGGCAGGTTCGCCTGCCTAGTGGCATGCCGCTACACAGCACCCCCCCAGAACCAGTGCCAATGTCCTTTTTTAGCAGAGTGGCCACTCTTCTTGGGCTGGGCCACAATCATTAGTTCAGTGGGGTCGAGGTGCGCTGGCTTCAGCCTGTCCACAGTAAACAATTCCCGCCTGCCGCCGATGTCCAGCATGAACATAGACCCTGAACGCTGGACAACTTTGTATGGCCCCTCGTAAGGACACTGCAGAGGTGCCGCGGGTGGGCCCTGCCGAATAAAAACGTACTCTGCGGAAAGCAGCTCACTGGGGATGTGAGATGGCCGTGTGTCGTGCCTGGGCAGTGGTGGGGGTGCGAAAGAGTCCAAGTGGGCCTGGAGGTGGGAAAGCAGCTTGTGTGGCGACTGCTGGGGTTTGTGAGACGCATTGATGAACTCACCAGGCAGTCCCAGTGGCGCTCCATAGACCAGCTCAGCTGATGATGCCTGCAGATCTTCATTGGGCATGAAGTGGATGCCCAGGAGCATCCAAACCAGTTCGTCCACACAGTCAGGACTGGTGAGGCAGGCCATACATGCCGACTTAAGGTGGCGGGGCAGACGCTCGACCAGCCCATTGGCCTGTGGGTGATAGGCCGTGGTGCGGTGTAGCTCGATCCCCAACCTGTTGGCGAGCTGTGCCCAGAGTGCAGAGGTGAATTGGCATCTCAATCGCTGGTGAGGTGATTTGGAATGCCGAACCGGGTGACCCAACCATGCAACAGCGCTCGGGAGCAGGAGTCCATGGAGGCGTCCCGCATCAGGATCACCTTGGGCCAACGAGTGGTGCGGTCCACCACCGTGAACAGGTAATGGTTGCCCCAGGAAACAGGTAAGGGACCGACTATATCCACGTGAATGTGGCTGAATCATTCCCAGATGTGCTCGAACTCTTGCACTTGCACCCTGGTGTACCTGCGTACCTTGAACATTTGGCAATGGGTGCATGTTCTGGCCCAGCCCACGATCTACTTCCGCAGCCCATTCCAGATGAAGCGCCCTACAACCATTCAGACCGTGGACCTGATGGATGGGTGCGAAAGGTCGTGGATGTGATGGAAGACTTTCCTGCGCCACTGCTGGGGAACCATTGGCCGCGGGTTGCCCTTGGAGACATCGCACAGGATGGTGCTTCCGCCGCTTGGAGTCGGGAGGTCACGGAACCGCAGGGCCGTGATGGCAGTCCTGAAGGCACGTGTAACTTCATTGGACTTCTGGTCCCAGGCAAGCTGGTCGAAGTCGAGGCCAGGCGTTAGCGTGCAGATGGCCGGTCGCGAGAGTTCATCGGTGACCTTGTTGTCCTTCCCCGCCTTGTGCCGAATGTCAGTAGTAAACTTTGACACAAAGGAGAGGTGATGCTGCTGGCAGGCTGACCAGGGGTCCTTCGCCATCGTGAGCACCTGGGTGAGGGGTTTGTGGTCAGTGAAGATGGTAAAAGTTCTCCCCTCCAAGACATAGCGGAAATGCCGCACCGCCAGGTACATGCCCAGTAACTCACAGTCATAAGTGCTATACTTGCACTCTGGTGAGCAGAGAAGCCAGCTGAAGAATGCCAGTGGCTTCCATTGTCCATTCACCTGCTGCTCCAGGACAGCGCCGACGGCTGTGGCAGAGGCATCGATGGAGAGCACCATATGCAGGTCGGTGTGCGGGTGGGTGAACATGGTAGCCTTCACGAGGGCGTTCTTGGTGACTTGAATGCACTGCAAGCCTCTGGGGTCCAGGTGAGCATTTTGTGCTTGGCTGCATTGAGGGCGAATAGCGGCTGCATGATGTGCACAGCTCCCGGGATGAATTGTTTGTAGAAGTTGACCATACCCGCGAACTCCTGCAGCTGCTTGAGGTTGTCCAGACATGGGAACTCCTTGATAGCGGCGACCTTCTTAGCAGCAGGTTTGGCTCCCTCGGCTGTGATGGTATGGCCCAGGAACTGCATGGACTCTTTCCCAAACTGGCACTTGGTTGGGTTGATGGTGAGGCTGAAGTTGGCCAGCCAGGAGAAGAGGGTGCACAGGTGGGCCTTGTGTTGCGCCTGATCCCTGCTGGCAATGAGGATGTTGTCCAAGTAAATGAAGATGAAATCCAGATCCATGCCCAATGAGTCCATGAGGTACTGGAAGGTCTGCGCAGCATTCTTGAGCCCTAACGACATGCAAAGAAATTCAAACAAGCCGAAGGGGGTGATGATGGCTGACTTGGGTACGTCCTCAGGGTGCACCAGGATTTGGTGATACCCATGCACCAGGTCAACCTTGGAGAAAACCCTCACACCATGCAGGTTGGCCGTAAAGTCCTGGATGTGAGGGATGGGTTGACGGTCAGGAACTGTCGCCTTGTTGAGCTGTCGATAGTCTCTGCAGGGGTGCCAGCTGCCGGAGGCTTTTGGGACCAGGTGGAGCGGCAAGACCCACAGACTGTCAGACCACCGAATGATCCCCAACTCGAACAGATGGAAAACTCCTCCTTCGCCGACTGGAGCTTGTCAATCGGGACCCGATGTGCCTTGGCACCTAGGTGGGGATGTGGTGGAACACCCTGAGGTGCGGCGAGGCAGCGGAGAACTGTGGCTTGAGGAGGGTTGGAAACTCATCCAGGATTCGCAGGAACTCAGCTCTGGGTGTGCTGATCATGGCCATCTGCGGCTGCTCTGTGCAGGAGGTGTCGAGGTAAATGGCCTGGAAAGTATGGGTGTCCACCAGGTGCCTACCCCAGATCTCCATCAGAAGCTCGTGGCCAAGGAGAAAGGGACGAGACGGTGAACCTCCATGAGAACTTTTGTTGGCTGATCTGGAAGTTGACTGTCTGGTCTCCATAAGTCCGGATCTCTGTCGTGTTGGCCGCACGGAGGGGAGGACCCCGAGGTCGGTTCCTGGATTTGACAGTCATGGCTGGGATGATGCTGATCTGAGCCCCAGTGTCGATTAGGAACTGCCTGCCGCTAACTGAGTCCTGCAGGTAGAGGAGGCTGTGTCCTTGGCCAGCCGCCGCAGCCATTAACAGCGGCCAGCCTGTTCATTTCCTGGAATGAGCAGGGCTGATGACACTTCCAAGCTTTGACTCCCCAGTGCTGGTGGTAGAAGCAGAGGCCTGGAGTGGATGCTGTGCCCCTGGTTATGCTTTTGGTGGTGCCTGCAGGGGCTGGATGCTCTACCACAGCACTTGGGGCCGGCTTGGCGTGGTCATGCCCATGCCTCCTGACCTGCTGGACTGCTGAGCCCTCCGGGAATCGCTTGAGCCATAGCTCTTGGGCCTTCTGCGTGACCTTCCTCAGGTCGGTAAAGCTCTCTTGGGCCAGTAACGGCCGGATGTCCTTGGGCAGATGGTTGAGGAAAATGCATTTGAAGAGTGGGCAGTTGGTGTGATCACCCATGAGCATGAGCATCTTGTCCATCAGCTCCATTGCGGACCTGTCCCCCAAGGCATTGAGGTGCAGCATCCGAGTGGCACGCTGGTGCCTAGATAGTCTGAGGGATCCGGTGAACACTCGCTTGATGGTCTCGTATTTGTCTTCGGCAGATGGGTGCTGAATGAGGTGCAGCATGTGTTTGGTGGTGGCCTGGTCCAGGGCGCCGACCACATGGTAGAATTTGGTCGTGTCGGATGAAATCTGGCAGAGGTGAAACTGAGACTCCGTGTGGCTGAACAAGGTCTCCGGCTCCTGAACCCAGAAGTCAGGCAGCTTGATGGCTATAGCACTAATCTCAGGTTCGCTCATGATTGACCAGACGGGTTCACCAAATGTAACGGCAGCTACACTGCTTCTGAAAGAACACACAACCAGATGGGTTGAGCTCAGTGAGCAGAACTGATTTATTGCAGGCTGTTGGGCTGGACTTATACTCCCAGCCCAGACTTGGATGAGAACCGCGCTGGGGGGCGTCAACATCACCCGAGCATTACGTGGTCCTCCAGCGCGGGCTTCTAAGCCCTGTGCTGAGAAGAAGGGGAAACCCTCGACAGAGCCATTTTGGCCGGCTGCCCCGCTGTGTGGATTACAAGCGGGGCCATTTTGCGTTCCTAGTGGCATGCCACCACAGTTTCATTTATTCCTTTTCCTTGGTTTGAAGAGGAGCCAAATTATCACCCAAATTCTGCAAAATACTTGAATTAGACAGACAAAATTGGGCAATGTTTTGTTTGAAGTGACCCTCACAAGAGTCTCAAAATCCCTAAACTCCTCAGTTTGGAGAAGGCTCTTCCTTGCTAAAAGCCAAATTCTCAAAATAAGATTTTCACATGTTGACATGGCATCTCTGCGTTTTACATCTCCGGTCAGGTGTTTTAACTACATAGTTGATTTAATTCATCTTTGATTCTATCTCATACAGGCCTAAGGGTATTGGAATTTGTTGGGAAAAGGATTAACACTTTATCCCCCAGTTTAAAAGTTCTTACCCTAGCCATTTTTTTTTATCATACCAGACCTTCATTTTACCTTGAGCTGTTTTCAAATTTTCTTCAGGTAGTTTACAGACTTCCTGCAAATGATCTTTAAACTTAATCTCACAAATTCAACTGCACATCCTCAGTAACCCATTGTTCCTTCAACAACACTAAATGTCCTCTAACTTGATGTCCAAACACTGGTTTAAAAGGACTAAAGCCTAATGATTCTTGTACAGACTCTTTCACTGCAAATAAAAGTAAATGGACACCCTCATTCCAGTCCTTTTCACTCTCCAAACAATAGATCCTCATCATGTTTCTGAGGGTCGAATGGAACCTCTCCAAGGCACCTTGAGATTCTGGATGATATGCAGATGATGTAATTTGATTAGCTCCCAATTTATAAAGTATCTGCTAAAACAGCCCCGACGTGAAATTACTTCCCTGGTCTGATTGAATCTCTAGGCAAACCAACTAAAGTGAAAAATTTTATAAGAGCTCAACCCAATTTTAGCTTTAATATTTCTAAGTGGTACTGTGGACGCTGTACACATGACAGTTAGTAAATACCGATTCCCAGTTTGGGCAATGTACTGCCACAATCCACAGTAACTTTAGCAAAGGGTTCGCCAAAAGAAGGATAGGGTTTTTATATAGCTACTAGGGGACCCTGATCGCATTTACCCACAACCTGACAAATGTAACATGTCTGGCAAAATGTCACAACATCTTTTCTTAAACTAGGCCAATAGAATTGTTTCATTATACATAGTTTTCCTGTCACCAAAATGATCATGTTAGGGTGTATGTACTATGGGCCAAGGTTAAAATGTCATCCCTGTAGGCTTTAGGAACTGCAATCTGGTGAACAACTGCCCATTCTTCACCAGTCAGGATATCAGGTGACCTCCACTTCCTCATCAACACACCTTGCTTTGAATACTATCCAAATGGCACTTCCTTCATTTCATCATCAGAAAGAGCCTTAACTCTCACTTCAGTAAGATAAGCATTTCTGTTCTGTCCTGCTATAAACACTTTTCGGAATAATGACAAATCCTTACTCTCAGATTTAACACCACTACTCTGTTCCATTAAAGAAGGATGTAAAGTCTTTGGCAGGTCATTAAAACCTGAGTGCTGTTTCACACTATCTTAGATTCTGGTCCCTTTTAAATCAGCCTGCACACCACTGTCTGCACTGGCAAGCCTCTGAACCATAGGTCGAATCACTGCACAGGCAGGATATACATCAGAATCTGCCTTTGTCTCATAAATGACTGGCTTAGCTGTCAACCTCACCGCAGGGAACACTTTACCCTCTGCAAGGTTATTTCCTAAAAAAAAACAAAACCCCCTCTGCTGGTAAACTTCATCGGATCCCTATCGTAGGAGGTCCATTAAATAATTCTGATTTTAACATTATCCTGTGCAGAGGTATTAACTCCAGATGATTCCAACCCCCCCCCATAGACCTCGAATCAAGTTGATTTCACCTGTGGCAGTCTCATCGCAAAATTCCATCACACTGTCTAACAGAAGTGACTGGGCGGCCCCAGTATCGCGAAGGATTTTCACCGTCACTTGAGTTGACCCTTCCTTTACCAAACCAAATCCTCTGACACAGTGCTTCTCAACCTTTTCTCTTTCTACTCATCATACCCTTTAAGTAAAGGGATTGCTTAAGGAGGGATGTGAGTGGGAAGGGAAGGTTGAGAATCACTGCTCTAGACCCATTTGTTATTGAAATATTTGGCTTGAGAAAAATGGTCATTGGCCCATTTCCTTAGGAGTGATGAACCATGCACATAACGAGTCAATGAGGTATGATTAAAACAGTGGTATTCAACCTTTTTCCCCCACCCACATACCACCTTAAGCAATCCCTTACTAATAACAGAGCACCTATGACATAGGGAATATGTAAAGTGGTATGTGAATGGAAAGAAAAAGGTTGACACAAAATATTTGAATTCATCCCTAATGTTAACAGAAGGTCTGGAACCCTTTTTATTTCTTTGTGTTTTTTCTCTTTGAATATAGGCATCTGGCAAAGTCTCCTTTTCTCTCTTTTTCCTCAGTGTGGAACAATTTGCTATCACATGGCCAGGTTTCTTACAATAGTGGCAAAGAGGACCCGAGGGTTTTTCCTTTTCCTGCCCCCCCCCCACTTCTTTATCCTGAGCACTACTTCCTGATGTATTTTCTAACTTACTTGGATAGTCCATATTACGCTTCTGGAAGGGTCTACTTGTTACAAATTTAACCTTGTATGTTAAAACACACTCATCTGCGAATTTAGTAGATTCCTGCCAAGTTTCCACTCCTTCTCCATTCAAATATGCTTTATGTCATTAGGACTGCACCTTTAAATTTCCTCAACTAAAATCAGCTCTCTCAGACTGTGGTAGTCACCATTTATATCTTTTGATGTGCACCATTGGTCAAAGCACACAGTTTTGTCATATGCAAAATCACCAATTTCCACAAATTCCTGAATTTTTGTCTATAAGCTTCTGGAACTAATTCATAAGCCTTAAGCTCAGCTTGTTTTACAGTGTCATAATCAGCAGTTTATTGGGTTGAAAGAGCAGAATAAACCTTCTGGGCTTTCCCTTTAATCACACTTTGTAACATGAAGGACCAATGGTCTTTTGGCCACTTTAAATTCACAGCAACTTTATCAAAATGCTGGAAGTATTTATCAATCTCAGCCTCATGAAATGGAGGAACTAACCTAACCTCCCTACTGGTCATAAACCTTGCACTAGTTCCAGAAGGTGAAGCTCCTTCTTTCCTCTTCTCTTTCTCAGCTGCCGTTACTTCTCTGCTTTCTAGGTTTATCGAACACTCGCTAAACTGTCTTTTCTTCTCTGCTTCCTTTGCCTCAAGCTATGTGTTTCTCGCTCATGTTTTTCCAACTTTAACTGCTGCTTAAAGGATTTACTCTCGGGAAATTGTTTTAACTCCTTCTCTTCCAACTCCCCCTTTTTATATAGTGTTCAACCACAACTCTCTGGATCTCTGCCTTTTTCAATGACGGTTTGACCACCGCACATTACAACTTTCACCCGATAGTTACCAATACATTCTTTTTGCCCTCTGCAAATACGCAGAGGTTGGCGATCCAAAAGACTCAACAATATCTATTGCTATTTATTCACACACACAAGTCTTTTAATTGTCTTTCAAAAAAAGTATTTAACTAATCAAATTGAAAATCAATCGATCAATAAGCTCCACTTTTGGTTAGATCCCAGTCGAGACCGCAATTTGTTGCATCATAGGCTAAAATCAATAGAAACTCATCAAGACATTGTTATTTTTTAAATAATATATTTATTATTAACTGTTAATAATATATCTACTTAACTAAACTTAACCCCAACAATATGAGAGAGAGAGAGAGCGAGAGAGAGAGAGAGAGAGAGAGAGAGAGAGTGTGTGTGTGTGTGTGTGTGTGTGTGTGTGTGTGTGTGTGTGTGTGTGTGTTGTGTGTGTGTGTGTGTGTGTTTGTGTGTGTGTGTAAAATATGAAAATCATTACAGCTCAGACACAATTCTGTAAAGTCAATTCAAAGTTAGAAATTCTGTGTTGAAACTCAAACTTTTAAACTGTTGTATAGAAGTAATCATTGAAGAGGTGAGAGGGACTGTGTGATCAGATTGCTTAAAACTCATAAATCCTTGATGAGTTGCTTCTAGAGAAATGTATTTTCATATGAATCATTATCACAGCTCCCCTCTTACTTGTGTAGAGGAAACTAAATGTGCGACTTCCACGATGCTTTCAAAACTCAGGCATGGGTCAGATGAAATTAACATCAAAATGGTCATGATCCAAATCCAGGAGTGATCCTGCTTCAACTATCCAGATATGGGTCAATCAAAGTGACCATTACAATGATAACAGAGGTTCAATGTTTCCCCTGCAAGGAGAAACTGCATTTTCACACAAAGTCACATCACTTCTGTGTCTTGCCGATCTCCAGTTGCTCATTAATCAATACTGCTTCTTCAAGTGTCCCAATCATATGACTTTCAATTATGTCTCACTCACCATCTGTTTCTCCAGAGCATTACTCTGTTTATAGTCAATATATAACAGTGCCTGTCTGCCTGTGAGCTGTGAAAAGTTTTGCTGTGAAAGGTTTGCAGGCTGTGTTAACCCTTAAAGTGGCACTCACTGAAAAAACAGGAGCTTGTAATAATGTGAAGAGCGTTTGACATCTCTTGGCCTATATCCATAGGAATTTAGGAGAATTGGGGGGGGGTGGGGTATCTTATTTAAACATTTTGCACGTTGAAAGGCATAGACAGAGTAAACATAGAAAGGTTGTTTCCCTTGCTGGATGAGTCTTGGACAAAATGGTACAACAAGATTGAAGGGTGTCTTGCTTAGAAAAGATATGTGGAGGTAAATTTCTTCAGCTAGAGGGTGGTAAATTTATGGAATACGTTGCCACAGACCATTTTGGAAGCCACGTCACTGGGTGTATTTAAGGGAGATATTGTTAGGTTCTTGATTTTCCAGGACATAAAAAGTTATGGGGAGAAGCCCAGGCAGTGAGACTGAGTGAGGAAATAGATCATCTCATGAGTAAAAGGCAGGGCAGACTCAATGGGCTGAAAAGCCTATTTCTGCTCCTATATTTAATGGTGTTACTCAGGAAAATAACAAGACAAGGACTACAAGTAGTAGGTAACCCAAAGAACAGGTAACATTTAATTCTCCCAAATTTTAATTCAATAGTAATATAAAACTATTTTCTCCCTGAATCTCAAATTGAACAATCACATAGCTTACTAAAGATTCTCTGCTCACTATTGAAAAGAATTGCTTAAAAGTCATTTATTTTTGGTTTATAAAATAGAAAATGGTAGAAGTAATCAGAATGCAGGAGGAGGACATTTGGCCCATAATAATGTGGTTAAGTTCACGCCAACTTAGTCCTACCTCTCTAGTACTGAGTCCATAGCTCTTCAGGAACACATCTAAGCTTGTCTGAAACATGAAAAGGGATTCTGTGCCCACTACCCTTTTTAAGGCAGAGTTACAGACTCCTATCATCATCCAGATGCTTGTCATTTTTTTTCTCAGATCCCCTCTAAACATTCTACCAACATTCAGCTGTTTGACCCCTCTGTTAAGGGAATTAGGTCAGTCCAATTTATGTTAGCTAGGCCCCTCTTAACTTTATACATCTCAATTAAGTCTCCCTTTATTCTTCGCTATTCCAATTTACTTCATCTTCACTTGTACTCTCTACAACTTGGCTGGTCTGCTTTCGTCAAATGCCTATAGTTACGAAATAGAAAGGCATCAATCTAATAGTATTTAAGTATACATCCAAAAGTCTCCACACCATGCATTCCCTACTTGCAAAATACTGATCTTATTTGACCCATTGCATCTGTATCGATTCCTTTCAAATCCCATCCATTCACATTTCCCCATTCGTTATATGTTTTTTTTTTCTCTTTCATTCTTTTTATTGAGTTTTATTGAATAAGCACACATTGTATAGAGGACACAAGGTTCCCAAATATGAAGAATATGTACATTTTCAAAAATAAAATAGTGTTATACCCCTTCCCCCATACATTATTGTCAGAATGACAAAACAAAATAAGGAACAGAACTCTAATCTCCTACCGAAAAAAAGCTGGGATGTTTAGATATAAAACTAAATGTAGTAGAGTTCTGCTGAATCTATAAAACTTTATGAACTGAAGGAAAAACTATATACATAAGTAAATACATTCAATGATCAAGATAAACAGATTTAATGAGCACGAACATAGTCCATAATTTTATGAACATTAGGGTTAGCATACAACGCGGAACACCTGATCTTTTCTAAATTCAAGCAAGACAGGACAATGACATAACAATTTTATGTTTTTTAAATATTTATCTCAATGGACCCCTTTATATATAAGCTGTGGGATTGCTGTAGGTCATAAAAAAATGTAGATTTTACTCAGGCTTCACTCAATATACCTTCTAAGTAAACATAAATTTGCCCTATAATGTTCTAAAAGCCTTAACATGCATTACAAAGCACATTAAAATATTTAAATACTTGAAAGGAAATAATATGACCAAACAAACTACTGCCATTGAAACCAACAAACAGTGATTTATGAATCACAAGTCAGTTACATTAACAAAGTTTGCTTCTTATTAAATTTACAGCAGGGAGCCACTTGAACAAGTGGTCTGGAATAGGATCCCCATCTCTATTTTTTCAACTATTATTTTTCCTCAATCTCTCCATATATTTGGAAGAAAATTTGTTAGATGCATTCCAGGACCAGTGAGATACTGGATGAATTTGACAGCAAATCAGTGGGTAACAAAAATAGAGAGCAGTTCTATTTTTAAACAGCAATGTAGATTTTGCTGCCACCATGGTTCCTTGCTGGGTATTCTCTTTTTGAACAAACAGCTCCTAAAAGATCCTTTTGTATGCACCCCACTTGAAGGTTTAGAAACATTATAAAGTGTGTTACAAATACTTACAGAGTCCTCAATTTTGGCATGTGGTTGAAACTAGTCAATGGGATGAGACTGATGTTGTTATTGTTGAGGGTGCTGAAAGACAAAGGAAGAAATCCAAATTAATTAGTGGCTAATGGGAGAAAAACAATGTGTGGTTGCGTACACATTGTATATATCTACACACATATATTACCAAGCAAGTTGGAAGGCAAGAGAAGGAATTGACTTTTTTAAAAATTCTCTTTTATTAGCCAATCTTTTGACTGAGCACATTTCTGTGACCAAAAGCCAAAGAGCTGAGATAAAGCTGAGGCCTTACTTTAATGCAATGGATGTTCATGTGATGTGTAGGAGAAGCATAGAATATCAGTGCCCAAATAAAAAAAAATCAATTAAACACTTACACAAACTCAACAATACAATTAAACATGCTCAAAATTATTTAACAAGTATCAATGACATTTTGCCATCGAGAAAATACAACATCTAAAATCTTTAATGAGCATTGAGATATTTAGCTTTATGGTTGACAAATACACAAATGCAAACAAAATGATCTGCATGGATAGAAGAAATAAGATAATACAACAAAAATAAATGTTTACTAGTCAACATCTTATTGTTAATTAGAGCACATAGATTTCCAATGTAGCAAACCAATTGGGCAATTATAATCTGGATGTACACTGAGAGATGCAGACATCTTTTTTTTCATTGGCTCACTGGGTGAGATGTGATGCTGAAGGAGTTCAATGATTCTCACCCTGGCTTATTTCTTATGCTTGTCCAGTTATGTTTTACATCACAGTTTTAATGGATACCTTCAGTATGAAAGACACATTCACTCCTTGTTGGGTGAAATGGGTGGATGGGTTTGTATTGTGACTAACATCAACCACACAAGACAAAGTGCAAGTTAAACGCTAGTTTTAATAGACTAACATATACAGCTAGGTCTTGCCTCTGTGCAAGCCTAAGTCAGAATGGAGGAGCCTAGCTCCAGTCGACTTTATATATAAGGTCATCATTTTTGGTCCCGCAGCTCTCTGTCTGGTCCGTACTCAGTTGCACGTGTGTGGGAGCCATCTCCATTTCCAGGTCCTTAGATCAGGTTTCAGTGGAGTCGGGAGCATGGGCGAGGGCAGAAGTAGCTTTCATCCTGGTTATATATTAGTCTATTAAATTGTATTGTGACTAACATCAACCACACAAGATAGAGTGCAAGTTAAACACTAATTTTAGCAGATTAATATACACAGCTAGGTCTTTCCGCTGTGCAAGGCTAGGTCAGAATGGAGGAGCATGAACTCCGATCGGCTTTATAAACAGGTCATCAGGTGGTGGCCCCTGGTGACTTAGTGGTGTATAACAAATCACCACAGGTTTGTTGGGGGTGGGGTGCAGAAGAATAGATTAGGAGGTGCTTAAAGAGGGCAGGGTCCATCTTGGAGAAATAGTGGGAGTACTTCAGAACCAAAAGGGAAAGACTGGGCCTTATCTCCCCTAGGGCCTTCTTTATCCTGCTGCCCCGAACACAAGCCCATCGTTTCATCTCTCATCAGGGAGCAGTCACTGACCCTGACTCAATATACAAATATATATTTGAAGTTTGTATTTTGAAAAAAGCAGGTAAAACAATCAGGATGTATTCGGCCAATGATCCTGTGCCCGTGCACCTCCTACATTATCTGTAACCTCTGCTGCACCGAGGGCAGTGGGACCATGTCTGTGCTGTTCCAATGATGAATGGATTTACCAGAAATTCACCAAATTGCTTTCCTCTGTCTCATGATCTTAATGATTGGTTTGATTAAACACTTTGCCAGCAATTTGATGCATCTGCTCCCATTTTCATAATGTACATTCAACAATCTACCTTGGTGGGGAAGGGATGCTGGTTTGGGGTTTGAAGATTGCGTGACAGGGAAGGGGGTAGGTATTTTATGGAAGTAGATCTCTTATGTGCTTACATAAGCAGAAAATATTGGAAGAAAAATATTTGGTTCTTGCTCTCAGACATTTTATTTCTCTACCTAACCAAGAAGCTGTTCCAATGAAGCTGTTTTTTTGCTTACACCCAACCCTGTCCTTTTCTCCCTCCTCTCCTGTCCCGTCCTCCCACTGTTGTATACAGGCACCTGCCTCTTTTTGCTTTTACCTGCTGAAGGGACCAAGCTCGAAATCTGTGGTTGCTGCATGACCTGCTGAGTTTCTCCAGCACTCGACCCAGCTTTAACTCCAAACAAAAACTGACATGTCCCTCAGTCGCTCGTCAGGTGATCAGTTCATCATTTTCCAGCTTGTCTCTATAAAGGTAATCTTTGTTGTGTGTCTGCACTGCCATGTAATTAGTTTAACACAGTGATGTTATATTTGGTATGCAAAAGCCAATCACAATTATCAGACTCCTCCTGACGACAAAACTACTTCAAGTGATCCAAGGCAAATTGCTGCAGTCACCGTTTAACAACTGTTTAATGCAATTTTGTCTGCTTTCAGGATAATTCCACAATCAAGAGCATTTCAGAATTAAGATAATTTTTCTGTTTTTATTGGGCTGCATTTGGAAAGCAAAATGTTGTTTTCCTGCCATGCAGTCATGATGAAGCTTGCTCTATTGCTTAAAGATTAACCCTTCAGTCACTGCAGCAATATCGTCGGATGTAGGGCCAGATCCAAAGAAAGCATTTGGCCCGGACAGAGTACAGAAAACCTGTGCCAAACAACTGACTAGTGAATTCAAGGAGATCTTTAACACGTCACTTTGATTGGGCATGTTATCCACCTATTTGAAACAGGCTTCAATCACACTGGTATCCTAGAAGAGTGCTGTGACCTCTTGAATGACTAATGACGCGGCACTCACATCCACAGTGTTTTGAGAGACTGGTGTTGAAGCATATCTATTCCTGTCTGTGGCAACATGGAACTGTTCCAATTTGCCTCACACAGCAACAGGTCTATGTCAGCTGCTCTATCACTGGCTCTACATAAAACCCTGAAACACATGGACAGCAAAGATGAATATATCAGAATGCTCTTTATCGACCACAGTTTGACATTCAACACCATTATCCCCTCAAAACTAATCATCAAACTCCAAGACTTGTGCCTCAATACCCCTCGGTGCAATTGGATCCTAGATTTCCTCATCTCCAGACGTGAATCAGAGTGAATTGGCAAGAATATGTCCTCCACCATCTCCATCAGTATCAGAGCACCACAGGATTACGTAGTTCTACTCACTCAACACCTATGGTTGTGTGGCTCAGTAGGACAACAACACCAGAAACAAATTTGCTGATTGTTCTTCTTTGGCTTGACTTCACGGACGAAGATTTATGGAGGGGTATGTTCACGTCTGTTGCAGGCTCGTTGGTGACTGACAAGTCTGATGCGGGACAGGCAGGCATGGTTGCAGCAGTTGCAAGGGAAAATTGGTTGGTTGGGGTTGGGTGTTGGGTTTTTCCTCCTTTGTCTTTTGTCAGTGAGGTGGGTTCTGCGGTCTTCTTCAAAGGAGGTTGCTGCCCACCGAACTGTGAGGCAAGATGCACGGTTAGAGGCGATATCAGTCCACTGCCGGTGGTAGACAGTATATAAAGGGGTGATGAGTCAGCCTACAGGTGAGAGATTGAAAATTTGACTGTATGGTGTATTAACAACAACCTCGCATCAAGGCCAAGGAGATTATATAGACCTTAGGAAAGGAAAACCTGATGTGTACAATCCAGTGATCACTGGGGGATCAGAGGTGGAGAAAATTTAAATTCCTGGGATTTCCTCTCTCAGACGACCGACCATTCCTGGACCAAATGTGCTAATGCCATCGCAAGGAAAACTTCCTCAGGAGTTAGCGGAGGTTCGATACGTCATCGGAAAGCATGGTAAACTTCTATAGAGGTGTAATGGAAAGTGTGCTGACTGGCTGCATCATGGCCTGGAATGGGGACACCAATACCTCTGAGTGGAAAGCTCTGCAAAAGGTAGAGAACACAGCCCAGAACATCACAGGCAAAACTCTCCCCACCATGAAGTACACCTACATGGAACACTGCTATCAGAGAGCATCAGCGATTAGGAAGGATCCACACCACTCAGGACATTCATGTTTCTCACTGCTACCATCAGGAGAAAGATACAGGTGCCACAGGATTCGCACCACCAGGTTCGGGAATAGCTGTTACCCCTCAACTCTCAGATTCGTGAACAATAGATTCATCCAGGTACACATTTGAGGACTCTCACTTTGCTAACTTTTTTTTACTGAATATTTATTTTCTGTATTTGCACAGTCTGTTTGTTTACATTTCCTTCTTTTATTTATGTTTTTCTTTTTTATACATTCCTTTCTTCTTAACTAAAGTTTACAGTCCAAGTGCTTATAACTCCTACTTAGCCTGCGGGTAAAAAGAATCTCAGGTTTGTATATGATATCAAGTATGTACTCTGACAATAAATTTGAACATTGGATAGGAGATTTGATTCTCCTACGTTAGGAAAATCAGAGAAGGCCCACTATTTCCTCAAATGCACACCAACATTGACAATTGTCTCCATTATCAGAGCCTTGTAGCCCATGTGGTGCTAGTTCAGTTCGTCAAAATAGTTGGCACCTTTCAATATCAGTTTAATACTCCATACAGGTAGTCCTGTATTTACAAATACCAATCCCACTTGGGCACCACCCCTCAACACTTCTTCTGCTATATCACTAGCCATTTCTCCACGGGCATCCCAGTTCACTGGCTGTGCAGTGACTCAGGATAGGAAGCCATTTGTGCTGTTTCCACTGGGCCACCTTTAACCTGGACACTGACTGTTCTTCCACTGAACACAACTCATCCCCAGGGAACGGAGAGTCTACCTTTGAATGGAATGGATGGAAATTGTCCTTTTTCCACTGGTCCAATTGCCATGCCAGCATCAGCTGACATTGGGGATATGAATAGGGGCAGAGGCTGTCAATCCCCGGCGTGATTTGACATCTTTGACATGGGCATGCAGATTGTTTTCCTTTTCTGCTGGACCCTTAACCGGTTAATTTCTGGGTCAAGGTGCTAGTGCAAAAGAGGTTAATGACTGCATTGGTGCTACCTCTTGTACCTGTGCAGATACTGCTAATTTTAGGTAACTCCCAACCCCCATCTGATTTCACTGTTTTCATCTCCTCTTTACTTACTCCTGTATTTAAAAACTCTCTCGGAGCTCTCTCTCTACTTCCCATACATTCTGTCTGGTACCTCTATCACTGGTCCTTTCTGTTTTATATAAGTAATTTCATCTTTTATCTTAGTGTTGATAAAAGGTTTAAACCTGAAAAGTTGACTGGCCAGTTTTACTCATGGACGCTGTCTAACCTGCTGAATTCTTGCCAGCAGTTCTTTGCTCAAGATTCCAGCCTCCACAGCTTTTGTGTTTCGGTCTGATACTGTGCCACTTTGGTGGCATGAATGTTTCCTGCCATCTAGTTCATGCCTGAATGTTGTCTCAGGTTCTTGCTACTTGCAGGCATGTACTGGTTCCATTTGCTGAGGATTAGAGAATAGAATTAAACATTGTCCAATTATTAGCAAATGTGTCCATTTCGGTCCTCATGATGAAGGAAGGTCATTGAGGAAGCAGTTGAAGATGGTTGGGTCCAGGACACTGCCCTGTCCCAAGCCTGATATGATATGATTGGCCTCCAACCACCACAACCTTCTTGGTGTGGGAACTGCTCCACCTAAGGACACTAGAAACTGCAAAGTGTTGTGAAAGCAGTTCAGGCCATCATGCCTACAAACTTCCCTTCCATCGATTCACTCCTCATCACCTGTTACCTCAGGACACATCCCATCACTTCCCCTTCCCTTCCATATTCAAAGGAAGTTTCCTTTCTGTTGTTATAAAACGCTTGGATTCACCTGCCCTTTAAATTTATTTGTCACAAAATACCTTGTGTCGTGAGAAGGGTTCTCCTGTGAGCACACTCACGTTAATCTTTAACATTCACACAACTGTGTTTAGAGCACAATTACACAGCAGCTTCTTCTGGCTCTCCAGCCCCTAGGATGATGATGGTTCCTTTCGGTCAGTTTGTGGGGTTTGATATGAGGATACCCCACTCCTCAGAAAGGAACAGTGTGTGCGTGAATGGATTTAGGTGAGTAGGGGTTGCCCAGGTCTCGACATCCCTTCCTGGATCCAGCAGAATGCTCAGGTCCAAGATGGCTGGGGGATTTGCTATGAAAGGGATTATCTATTAGCACCAAGCAAGGGTAGCATGAGAGCACGATCGTGGGGTTCACTCAGGAGCTGGATGGCTGCAGAGAAGAAACTGTCTTTTGCCTGTTGGTATGTGCCTTCATACGCTTAAGCCTTCTCCCCAGTGGAAGGGAGGGGGGGAAGGAGAAAACAGTGTGTCCAGGGTGAGATGTGTTCTTCAGTATATTGACTGTCCTTCCTTGGGAGAAGGAGATGTAGATACAATCCTTGTAGGGGAGAGAAGTTTGCAATATACTCAGGAATGCATTCACTGCCTTCTATCGTCCATTCTGATCTTGAACTGAGCAGCTCCCTTACCACGCTGTGATGCATCCACCACATACGCTTTTAATGGTGCTCCTGTAGAAATTGGAGGGCATGCCAAACTTCCTTCGTCTTCTAAGAAAGTAGAGGTGCTGGTGATCTTTCATGACCATCACACCAATTTGGTCCCAGTTCAGGCCATTGGGAAAATCGACATCTTGCACTGTTTCACTGTACTTCTACAGTACACCCTACACTTTAGTCACATTAGTTTTTATCGATCTACCTTCTGCGCAATATAGAGGTTGACTTGCCTGGATAGCATGCAGAACAAAGTTTCTTGGCTGTATTTCAGTACATGTAATGATAAACAATTCAATTCAGTTCTAACGATGTCTCAAGCATTTTAGTGGTTCCCCTCTGAATTAAATTTTACGGGTGCTGCTTGATTCTACACTTGGTCAAATGCTGGTGTGATGTCAAATGCAGTCATTCTCACCTCACCTCTGAAATTCAGATCCTGGGTTTCAGTTTGAGTCAGTGATGTCTGGAACTGAGTCGTTCTGCAAAAATCTGCACTGAATTTCAGTGAACCCATGTCACGTGATAGCACTGTCAATGTCATTTTTACCTCTTTACTGATGGATCTTTACTGAAGATCCAGCTGCGCTGGATGGGTCACGTCTCCAGAATGGAGGACCATCGCCTTCCCAAGATCGTGTTATATGGCGAGCTCTCCACTGGCCACCGTGACAGAGGTGCACCAAAGAAAAGGTACAAGGACTGCCTAAAGAAATCTCTTGGTGCCTGCCACATTGACCACCGCCAGTGGGCTGATAACGCCTCAAACCGTGCATCTTGGCGCCTCACAGTTTGGCGGGCAGCAACCTCCTTTGAAGAAGACCGCAGAGCCCACCTCACTGACAAAAGGCAAAGGAGGAAAAACCCAACACCCAACCCCAACCAACCAATTTTCCCCTGCAACCGCTGCAATCGTGTCTGCCTGTCCTGCATCGGACTTGTCAGCCACAAACGAGCCTGCAGCTGACGTGGACTTTTTTACCCCCTCCATAAATCTTCGTCCGCGAAGCCAAGCCAAAGAAAAAAAAAAGATGGAGTAATAATAAACTAATTGGAGAGTAAGTAGTTAGATAGGATTTGTCTGAATTTTGTATACGGTGTAGCTGGGAGATGTAAAATTCTCAGTTCTATGCTGCTATTGTAACTGCTCAAGCTCTGTATGGCAAGGGATGTGACCAGCTCAGTATGGAAAGGGATGTGACCAGCTCTGTATGGCAAGGGATGTGACCAGCTCAGTCTCCTCCCATTGATCTTGCTGTGGCCGGTAGAATCTGCTCTTGCAATAAGGTACTTTGCAAAATAAATTGGCTAAGGGTTTATTTCTATCATGGTGAAGGTCTTAGCAGGAAACGAAGATGAAACCCCCAGTCAGCACTTCAGATGGACTATGGAGTTTGCTCCTCTATCTACCACTGTTCATGATTGGATGTGCCAAGCATGCAAAACTTTGATCAGATCCTTCGGTGGTGAGATCATTTAGTTCAACCAACTACATACATGCAGTTTTCATAGAATAATTCTGTTTCCTTTAAAGGGCCAAAAATTCAAATCAAAGTCCATGGGAAATCTTAAGAAAACTTGGACATAAAGGAAGACCATTTGGGTCATAATGTTAGGGCCATCCTGCTTTTCATCACTAGGTCTTTAGCCTTACTGGCCATAATATTTCACATTCAGGACTTTTATAAATGTGATATGCCACCCTTTCAGACAACAGACACTGGGTCCTCTGGATGAAAAGTGTCTTCATCTTCTTTGACTAACTTACCCTCTGCTAAACAAAATGTTTTCTATCCATGTATTCTCTGTGGCCCCCTCATAATTTTATACATCATGGCATGGTTTGTGCAGTGGTTAGTAAAATGCTATTGCAACATCAGCAATTTTTTCCCCGTGTCTCTGTGGGTTTCCTCTGGATTCCAAAGACATACAGAGTTAGTAGATTGACTGCTTACATGGGCGATACGTAGGAGTGGGCTGTTTCCGTGCTGTAGCTCTAAATCAGAATATATATACATCTCCCCTTAGCCTGTATTATTCCTAAGAAAACAACCCCAGTATATTGAATCATACTTTTTAGTTAATCCCAGTATATTACACCATTCAATGTCAACAACGTTGAATGGTGTAACAAGAACAACCACATTCATTGTCAGCAAAACCAAGGAGATGATTGTGGACTTCAGGGGAACATGGTCCAGTCCTCGTGGAGGTCTCAATAGTGGAGAGGGTCAAGAAATTCAAATTCCTGGATGCCAACATTTGCGAGGATCTGTCCTGGACCCTCCATGTTGATGCTATAATGAAGAAGGCTCACCAGCGGCTATAATTTGTGAGGTCCAGAGGAGATTTGGTATGTCACCGAAGACTCTCGTAAACTTCTAAATGTGAACTGTGGAGAGCATTCTGGCTGGTTGCATCATTGACTGGCATGGATGGACCAACTTTCAGGACAGGAATAAACTCCAGAGGGATGTTTACCTGGTCTGCCACATCACAGGCACCAGACTTCATTCCATCGATGACATTCACATGGAGTGTGGTGTTAAAAATGCAGCCTCTATCCTCAAAGACCCCACCACCCAGGCGATGCCCTCTTCACTCTGCTACCATCAGGAAGGAGGTACAGGAGCCTAAAGATGAGCACTCAATGGCACAAGGACAGCTTCTTTCCCGCTGTCATCAGATTCTGGAATAGTTAATGAACCAAAGACACTGCCTTACTTTTCGTGCACTATTATTTTAATTTTTTTTTATAGTAATGTTGTAAGATGGTAATAGTATGAATATTTTCACTATGACGCTGCCACAACATTTCATTAATTGTTCATGATGATCAATTCTGATTCTAATTCTGACCTTCCTCAATCACTGTGCACTATCTTTAATTAACATGTGCCTCTCTAAATAAAGGTAGTTCTCTCCAGAACTGATTCATATAATTTGTCCATCACTGAAGTTAAATTAACTCACTGCAATTATTTGGTACATATCTTACTTTGTTTTCTTTAAACAAATAAACAAATAACCTCAACCCATGGAGAATTGAAGATGCTGTTAAGAATCATTTGAATGTCTTCACCTGTTTCTTTATAAAGGATGGTGCTTATTTCATCTGGACAGGTTGATTTATCCTCTTTCAAAGATACAAGATCCCTTAGAATTTTTTTTGTTGTTTATCCTAAAAAGCACAACTATAACTTAGGATGGATTGTACGAAACTTCACCCCATAATTTTAGAGTAGAAGGTTTGAGGTTGAGACGGCAACTGGGCGTGATGAGCTGAGATACCTGCTTCAGTGCTGGATGAGGCTCTGACTTCAAGACTAGCATTCTCTCCCTTCATGTAGAGACAGGGGCTGAGTTTTCATCAAGAACTATATGCTTTGGCTCCACACAAAGTTTATCCCTTTGTTTTCTACTAGCTCCTTTTTCCATATTTTCCCTTATACTCTTCATATAAACATATTTGGATTTTCTTTTCCTGCCATCTTTTTGTATTTCTTTTAATTTCCACTTGAATTTCATCCTTGCCCTTTTTATGTCCTTCTCAGCTTTCTGTTCTCAGTTTCTTCCCTGTGTTTCCATTCTATGGACTTTTTCTCTGTTGGTTTTAAGTTTCATAACCTGACTTTTCTTTTAGGGAACATTTTTAGCCCTAATTTACAGAATGCATCAGTTTCTTATTTCTCAGAGGCAGATTCACTGTAAAGTAAGTACAGGTTGGTTGGCGATTCATTTTAAAGCATGGTCAGTGCTGACTGCAAACTTCAATGAAACCACATTGGCTGAAGTGAGAGAGACGTTGGGACATGAGGTAATGGGTAGTGATAGCATTCAGTCCCAATGCTGCTGCAGTTTCATTTCAAGTAAAGCAAGTGTCTGGTTGTCAACTTCCTCTGAGTTGATCCCATGCAGTATAATGGGAGATATCATCAGTGAAAAGATGGCATGTTGTCATTACAAGAAGTGAACAGTGGTCCTTCCTACTAATGATGTCATGGTGGGTGTTTCGAGTTGTAACAGGTTTCCTTTCTCATGCTATTTTCTCATCACCTACACCTGACCAATTTTGGCAGTCAAGTCCTTCAGGATCCAGCCAAATTTATCAGTGAACCACTCTTAATGATGGTGTCCTGAAGTGTCCCATGCAGTGTATATTTTATTCCCCATTACTCTTAATGTTTCTCTAACTCATACTGGCTAAGGACGTTAGGTGAAAATCAAAGGGTGGTTTCCTTGCCATGACTCCTTAGGATGTCATGGGGTCTGAAGACAATGCTGAGGACTCCAGCATCACTTCATCTCACTTACGAATCACTTTGCTATCATCTCTGTTGGATCTGTTCCTCTGGTGGAACAAGAAGTCTGTTACTTTTACTGAGGTATTCCCACACCAATGTCCTAAAGAAGAATTTGAGTATGAGAGTTTATTGTCATGTGAACATGCACAATGTACATTGGACTGAAATGCTTTCTTGCTGCAGCCATGCAGGTGAGATGACTGATGTTGAACAAATGTAACCAAACCTCAAATCAGGATTGATCATGCGATCTTGACTGTGGACCTGAATATTGAAGAAGTCCAACATTTCATAGCATTTCAATAATACTATATGGGTAGCACAGTTTGCTTAGCAGCTGTTACAGCACCAGCGATTAGGATCAGGGTTCGAATCCCGCACTGTCTGTAAGGAGTTTGTACGTTCTCCCTATGTCTACATGGGTTTTCCTGGGGTCTCTGGTTTCTTCCCACTGTTCAAAACATACTGGAGGTTGCAAGTTAATTGGGTGTAATTGGCTCGTGGGCCAAAAGGGCCTGTTACCATGCTCTATGTGTAAATTTTAAAAAAGGTTGTGACTTCTGTGTGGATTTCAAGGATAATTCAAGTGAAAAGAGATGGGACAAAGGGAAAAAACCGACACCGAATTATTTGACTGTGTAATGCTGGTTCTTCAGAACTGCATGCATGAAAATCAATATTTCCCCAGAGTGGAACACAATGAAAATTGTTTCTGGTTTGAATGGAGCCACTTGTTTGAATGAAGCAGGCATTTTCATTTGCAGATTGCACTTGAATTTATTCTCAGCTTAGACAAACTATTTGGTGTGCAACATCCGATGAGGCATGAGATGGTCTCTCACATGATTCTAAAGCCGACTATTCAATCCACATTGGCTTAAATAGAGATCTTGCTTTAGCTTCATTGCTATTTTAAGTCAGGCCCAACCCAACACTGGGATTGAGTCTCAGGAGATCTTCCTTCATTTATTTACCCAACCTCCATCCTACATTTTCCAGCATCATCTGCCACCCTCTGTCTTTACTCGAAACCTGCACTCACACATATCATTCTGAGCCCCGATGACCCCAACCCCCAGGTCCTATTCGAACAATCTGAATCTGACAGCGGACTCAGCAACCCCTATCTTTCCATCGGTCTGCAACTTCTAATTGCCTCAGCCTCGAAGGAACACATCCGCGTCTTATGGGGATGGCAACAAGGCTCACGCAACTTGGTCTGGGTTAAGGGGATTGGTTGGCTTGAGAGACTGAATAGTCAGCATTTATTGTCCTGAGTTGAGAAGAATGAGTGGGGTCAATATTGAATCAAATAAAATTCTTCACAGACTGAACAGAAATTGACAGCAGAAGCACAGACCCTCCTGGACTAAACATGATGTCCCCAATGAAATAAAATCTCTTCTGCCTGCACATGATCCTTCTCCATACCCCGCAAATGTATCAAGAAGCAACTTCAAAGGGATGCCATGGGTGATGAGAGAATGTTTCCTTGGGTTGGTAGATTGGTACTTAAATCAAAGAAATCTCAGAATCAGGGTGGGGGAGAGGACTAATTTATACTGACAGGAGGAGAATGTTTTTCTGCAACATTTCGCTTAACAACTTCCTCAGAGACAACATTGAAATCATCCTGTGAGGGTGCACTACTGCATGGAGCAGGGACTGCTCCACCCAAGACAGCAAGAAACTGCAGAGGGTTGGAATTGTGGCTCAGATTGTCAACACTCGCCTTTCCTTCATTGACTCCAACTATACCTTCTGCTGCCTTGGAAGAATAATCAACGTAGTAGAGAATTCATCCCATCCTGGCCCCTTTCTCTTCTCCCCCTACTGATGGGAAAAAGATTCACAAGGAGTGACATCACGCACCAGATTCAAAGGTAGTTTCTATGCTGTAGTTATCAGTCCAGAATGAAACTCACATGAGTGAAGTTATGTTGCTTTTGCTCTGTATCTCTGCATTCTGCTGTACCGTGCTATGTATGGGATGTCTAACAAAACAAACTTTCTCACTCTACCTTGGGACGTGTGACAACAAACTGGAATTTGAACCTTTGGAATCATCTAACCAATGACCTGAAGGGCTCCCTTTTGGATATATTAATATTGGACCAACAGATTATTAGATTCTTTGAAATTTACAATTATACAAAATTAAACCATACAGTTATATTTTAAGATAAAATTGCAGAATAAAAATAGAAAATAAAGAAAAAAACCTTCCATTTAGCAAGGATATAAAAAAAATTAATATGCAGTTATCATGTGACAACAACTCAGAAACCGACAACTCAGTATCGAAATCTAAATCAGTCTTAAAACTTTTGATTATGGTAATGGTCCATAAAAGAACCCCATGTCTTTAAGAAATTAGTATGTGAATCTTTCATTATCAGAATCAGAATTTATTGGCATGAACAAGTCATGAAATTCGGTGTTGTACCAGCAGCGTCATAGTGTAAACGTTTACATTATAACCATCTCACAACAACTTTAAGTAAATAAATAAATATATAGAATTCTTTATTAAAAATTCTTTAATAAAAATGATAGTGGATGAAAAGTAAGGCAGTGTCTTTGATTCATTGATGATTCAGGAAACTGATGGCAGCAGGGAAGAAGCTCTGTCCTTGTGCCATTGAATGCTCATCTTTAAGCTCCTGTATCTTTTCCCCGTTGGTAGCAGAGTGAAGAGAACATGGCCTGGGTCTGGGGGTCTTTGAGGATAGAGGCTGCTTTTTTAAGACCCTGCCTCATGTAGATGTCCTCGATGGAGTGTCATCTGGTGCCTGTGATGTCGCAGGCCGAATTAACACCCTCTGGAGTTTATTCTCGTCCTGAGAGTTGGGTCCTCCATAGCAGACAGTGATGCAACAAGCCAGAATATTCTCCACAGTGACAGTACATCTGTAGAGGTTTATGAGAGCCTTCGTTGACATACTGAATCTCCTCAAACTCCTCACAAAGTATAGCCACTGGCAGGTCTTCTTCATGATTGCATCAATATGGCCACTCCGGGACAGATCCTCGGAAATGTTGACACCCAGAAATTTGAAGTTCTTGACCCGCTCTACTACTGAGCCCTTGATGAGGACTGGGTCGTGTTCCCTGACTTCCTCCTGAAGTCCACAATCTCCTTGGTTTTGCTTACGTTGAGTGCAAGGTTGTTGTCATTACACCATTCAACAAGCTTTAATGGCATATCTAATTTTTTTTCTAAATTTAAACAGGACATAATATCATTTAACCATTGTGTATGTGTAGGTGGAGTATTATCCTTTCATTTGATCAATATTGCACGCCTGGCTACCAATGAAGTAAAAAATTAAAATTAAGCTTTGAGATGAAGTCAATAAAACATCATCATCATCGGAAAATACAGATTATTAGAGTCAAAGGGAATAAAATAAATAAGAGGTTCTGTGTGGGAATGAACTCAAGGAATAATCTTATTGAAGAGCAAAGCTGAACTATAGATTCAAAAAATCTGTTCTTGTGACCATATTTGATGGGAAATGTGAGAGTCAGAGGTGGAGAGTGTGACAACGAGACTTGTTTACCAAGGAGGTTTGCACGACACGTACTCTGACTGCACAAGTGTCAGATGTCCACTTTAGAATATAGACTGCTCTAAAATTAAACTGAAAGGATGGTTCAGTTTAATCATTCATGTCTTGAGATCAAATGGAATTTCGAATGAAAAAAAAATGGCTACACCTTTGAACATGAACAAAATCTAACAGGGAAAAAAAAACTTTCTAATCCCAACCATTGTAAATCCCATGTCAGTTCACACTCAACTCAAGAAAAGAAAGATGTAAAGGAGGACATTGACAATATTAAATTCAAACCCAAATGCTGTCAAATTTTCAGCATTTGATCGGTGTCATCTCTCTGAGTCAGAATCAAGCCGTGGTTGCAAATATATACTGTCCACCTGCTCTTCATCATCTTCTGCTCAACATTTGATTGATCTGAATTCTATGAGGAGCACAGTCTTGCGGTGAGAGGATACAAACTGATCCACTGTTGCATACGAAAGAGTTGTTGAATTAAATGACACAGAAACAAATCCTTCAGCCCAGCTTGACTGTGTCTGAGCTAATCCTGTTTGCCTGTATAAAGCCCGTATTCCTCAAAACCTCCATGTGGCTGTCAATGTGCAATTGTGGAATCATAAAAAAATCTCCAAAAATTTACAATGCAAGGAGCGGCTTTTGGCCCATAATGTCTGTACTTGTTGAGAAAGTGTTACCAATGTTTAGTGTGTGTCCTGCACACCCTTTTTCCAAGTTCACATCCAAGTGCAGGAATCACAAACACATTTAAACATCACAATGCGCAAAAATTGCTGGAGAAACTCAGCAGGTCACCCAGCATCCATGGAATGCAAAAAAAAATGACATTTTCAAACCGGAACACTCCTGTGGGAATATTCCATTGGCTCATTGGATGTGAACGTGCAGAAGGATGTGCAAGACGCGAACCAAATGTTGGTAGCTCTTTCTCAACCAGTGCAGACATTAAATACCCCCAGAGAAGGGTTTGGGCCTGAAATATTGACTGCACTTGGCATTCCATGGATGTGTGACCTGCTGCGTTTCTCCAGCACTTCTCTGTACTGTGTTGTTTAAATGTATTTCGATTCCTATGGCTACCATGATTACGAAATACCCATTGACTTTTTACCCTCTATTAGGGGAAACTGGTTCTTCCTTTGTACAGTATATATTTTCCCCTCATAATTTTATACATTCTGAATTGTTTCTTCACAGCTTCCTTTTTTTCACATCATGAGTAATCAATCTCTCCTCATAGCCACAGCATTCCAGTCCTAGAAATATCTCTGGAGATTTTCTCTTTACACTCTCCAGTACAGTGACATCTTTTCTGTAATGTGGTGACAAGAGCTATCCTAAATACTCTAGGTGTAAAACACAAAAGTCTGCAGACACCATGGTTGGAGTAAAAACACTATATTGGAGAAACTCAGCAGCTCAAGCAGATTCTTTTACATAGCAAAGAAAAAAAAGTACATACCTGATGTTTCGGGCTTGAGGATACCTTAATGAAGGTCTCATGCCCAAAATGTCGCTATGTGGTTTTTAAAAAATCTTTGCTATATAAAGGACACTGTTTAACCTGCTGAGTTTCTCCAGCACTGTCCTTTCATTGAGTACTCAAGGTGTGGTGTTACTAGTGTTATGTCCAGCTTGAGTACGATTCCTTCCCCCCTTACATCTAAGCTTCTGCCATAAAGGGCAGTGTCCTTTTGATTTTTAGCCATTCAATGCTACTACCTTCAAGATCGGAAAACTCAGATTCCACGGTCCCCCTGTTTCACCACATCTCTCTATTCCATTGGCTAGTTCCACCTCCCCAACTTCCCTCGAATAAATACCAATTAGCCCAACTGATCAGATCATCTATCGCTTCCTGAAGCTTCTTCACTGTTAACTACACCACCAGGTTTATACAATCTGCCAACTGCTCAAACATTCAGTTCAAAGTTATTAATTTATATTACCAAAAAGCAATAAACTCTCTCGCAACAGCATTTTAGTTGCAAAAATGTTCATTTACTGTTATTTACTCATTATTTCCTGCCACTGAGCACTTTTTTTTTCAAATTTGTCCTTCTCTTGTAGATCATCGTGTTTATAGATAAATGGCCTGCCGTGTGGGACCCAGTCAAAAAATCCTGCTAAAATCCACATGGACCACGTCAAATGAATTCACCTCTTCGACCTCCTCTGAGACCCTCAAGGAATTCAATCAAACTAATTTGTCAGCATCTCTTTTTTGCTCGCCGATCTCTGTTGTCTGTTCTAAATGCAGGTTTCTATGGGCCACCAAAATAAATTCCAACGACTTTAAACTAATTAGTCTCCAATATGCCTGCTTGTCTTTTTGAATAATAACACAATGTCTTCAGTCCTCATATTCTTCTGAACCACTCTTTGAAAAATTGTGGTCATAGTCTCTGAAATATCTCTGTTGCTTTTTATCAATAAGCTCGGATAGATTTCATTTTGGCCAGGAAATCTATGTATTTTCATAGATGATACACACTAATACTGTCGCTTTCACCTAAGAAATGTCATAGCTCACCAAACAAAAGATGGAAATGGAAATCAACAACATTGCAACAATAACGTTGATCGCCCAACAATATCTCTCACCTGACATTTTGCTACTTTGTCTATCCATTTCAGAGTAGATAATGGAGGAGGGATAAATCACTCTTTAAAATAAAGGACATTGAGAATGTTCTGTGTAAGTTTATGCATTCCTCTTAATAACCTGTGCTGTTACCCACAAGGTCGCCTTTTATTCTCTTCCTCAACACCGTTTTGTATTCTCAGTGCTGTGTTGACAGTTATTTAACTGGTTACCGAGATACCAACACACATTTCTAATTTTAAAATGCAATCCTCTTATTAACATCAGCGGGGAAATGGTCAGTGACGGACAGTGTTGGGAGGAGCTACTCACCCTGACAACATGAAGGAGAAGAGTTAACATTCAGCTACATATCAATTTTGGATCATGTTGAAACAGACTGTTGCAGGTGTTGGAACCAAAACTATGGTCAGCCAATTTTATAAACTATGTCGTAAATACTCACTGTTCAAGCTGTTAAAGCAGTAAACATATTAGGTGTTAGAGATGAATCATAGACTTTATAATGCATGTAATTATTGCAACCTCAACCCAAATTGAAAGATTTTACTTTGATACCGGCCATGAAATAAAAAAAGATTCAATCCTCTCAGTGAATATTTCATTTTGTTGATGGAAATCTCAGAAGGAGACATAATTTGTTGCCTATACTTTAAATCAAGACATTAAGTTTCGATTTTTTCCCTCCCAATTATTCCATCACTGATCTAACTGAAAAACAAATGACAGACCTTGTCCTCATCCTTTCACATTATTTCAGCCTTTGTCTGACACTAGAAGGTGCCCCTGATCTATTTGCAATTGGTGTTCATATGTGCCTTCTTTCAGCTGGATCTCTGCGCTTTGCACAGGAGCAAAGAGCACTGGCTGACAGTTCCCTTCCAATCCCGGGGTAGACTGACACCATGGCAGCATTCCTTCCAATGGTCCACGCAGTGTAATGTAATGAGAAGGCATTACGGCGAGAGGAGATAAAGATAGTGGACAAAATGCCGAACATTTTATAAACGAGGTAACATTTGATTTTGATAAAAGTTGTGCTTTAAAAGGTCAACTGAGGCTCATTGTACCAATTTTTAAAGAGGAACGAACAAGGAAATGATTGCAGCACTGCATGGTCAACTAGTCCAATGATTATTCATATCTAGATTAAAGAAAAACAATTGGGGAACTGGCAGCATTATTTGCAAAACTTTGAATAAACTTCTCAATACAAATGATTGAACATGATTACTGTTTTCATCTCTGCCTACGCTGAAGTACCAATATCAATTTTCTTCTTGGAACACAACAGCTGAAGGAAAATTTCAACAAACTGTTAATATTTCACCAATTAGATCAATTTAAATAATATGCAGAAAGATGTCTACATTCTTCCGCTACGGACCCCAATTCTTAGATGGAACCTGCATTGATTAAAAAAAAAATCCTGGGCTAATTCCGCCGTACAATTAGAACATACACCTGCAAAACCACTTCAAAACTCACAGATAATGTCTAACCTAAAACTCCTGGAGCTACATACCTTTCCCTGGTCATTGGATTCCTCGTAAATGCACATTGCTGGTAAATGAGGAAATAGAGTGGATGATCTGGACAATCAAAGATTTTCTTTTGGTCGCACCAGTGCATTGTATTCCTTGCAGCCTCTTCCCCTTTGGACACTCAGCATTTATCGGACCCTTCTCCCGACTGCGGAGATTTATTCCAGGCCGGGCGTGCTGACATCAGGGCGATCGCTGCTGATTAATCACTGCGGTAAAGTAAGACTGAGCATTTTTTTTTACCGCAGCAATTTGAGGAGGGAATGTTGGATGAGGTTTGCGTGCGGCCACAGCAGTTTTGCATAAACCACCATCGGACGGGTAGGAGGAGAAAACAATTGTGGGATTACGCACATAAAAAAAAAATTGCAGTCATGTCGGAAAGATTTGTCCACAAATTTTGACCAGCATGCAACATGCCAGAGAAAAGCAATGACTCAAGGCAATTGGGGGAAAAAATAATCATATCTACAGAGAGTCATGTGGACCCTGACACTGGTGTGTGTGTGGTGTGGTTCCTGTGTAGGGTATAATATGCTTGGAAACCATTGCATTTGTGCCTTTAACATCAGGGTCATTTTACTTCAGCAGTACGTAGCTTTATTACGTTCAAGGTAAAATATTTTCTCTATTTTGAATGATAAAATGGACAAAGGGACCAGTAGTAAAGCTTTCATGAAAACATTAGCAAGGATGGTGTAAATATTTATTGATCCAAAGCAAATATGAACAGCTTCTGATGCAGGCATCAAAGAGAAAGCAAAACTAAAGGCAAGCATTTAGTGCCATAATGTTAAGACAATTCATTATGTAAACAAGCTGGCAACTTAAAGTATATTGCACAGCTACTCCTGCTCAGGTGATTCACTGAGACCAACACCACGGGGTTTCAGGAGTGCTTGTCAGTTGTTTGTATCTACCTCCTGAAGTGAGCATTCATCTCAGTTGATATCTCGGCAATCCATTAGCTGCATTAATTCTCTATAGTTAGCTAATGAAGTCAGGTTGCCTTTGGCAACCCCCCCACCCCCCCAAAGACCATTTCAACATTCCTTCCCATGTAAGACTTTCTAACCGCATCACCGCTGGAGGAAAGAAAGTCGATGTCTCCGAATTCATGTACGTTTCGAATGGCTTGCTCTCTTTGCTTCATTCAGAACGAGTCCTTTAAATGCACGCACTCATTAGAACTATCTCAAAGGGGAAACTTACAGACATCTTGGAGAAAATTCCAGAAATTCCAGGACCTCTTTCCTCATAAAAGGAGGTCAAAAACCAAGTAGCTTACGTGATAGCTATATTTTGTAAAGTTTACATAAGCGAGATATTTCCAAGATGAAGTCATTTCCCTTTGTAGGGAATAAGATAGTAGAAAGACTCTTCCTCCCTCATTGGGTCCATGTGAACCACCCATGTACCCTACTTCTTAATTGTTATTTTCATATGTGAAATGTATGGAAAACTTTACATGGGGCACCAACACTGGAAGATGCTTCTGAGTTGACTCTTCCAAGATGTGATGGACTGACCTCTAGGTTTCCTGCTCATGTGGAGGGTGCAGGCTCCCACTCCTCATGTGGAGGGTGCAGGCTCCCACTCCTCATGTGGAGGGTGCAGGCTCCCACTCCTCATGTGGAGGGTGCAGGCTCCCACTCCTCATGTGGAGGGTGCAGGCTCCCACTCCTCATGTGGAGGGTGCAGGCTCCCACTCCTCATGTGGAGGGTGCAGGCTCCCACTCCTCATGTGGAGGGTGCAGGCTCCCACTCCTCATGTGGAGGGTGCAGGCTCCCACTCCTCATGTGGAGGGTGCAGGCTCCCACTCCTCATGTGGAGGGTGCAGGCTCCCACTCCTCATGTGGAGGGTGCAGGCTCCCACTCCTCATGTGGAGGGTGCAGGCTCCCACTCCTCATGTGGAGGGTGCAGGCTCCCACTCCTCATGTGGAGGGTGCAGGCTCCCACTCCTCATGTGGAGGGTGCAGGCTCCCACTCCTCATGTGGAGGGTGCAGGCTCCCACTCCTCATGTGGAGGGTGCAGGCTCCCACTCCTCATGTGGAGGGTGCAGGCTCCCACTCCTCATGTGGAGGGTGCAGGCTCCCACTCCTCATGTGGAGGGTGCAGGCTCCCACTCCTCATGTGGAGGGTGCAGGCTCCCACTCCTCATGTGGAGGGTGCAGGCTCCCACTCCTCATGTGGAGGGTGCAGGCTCCCACTCCTCATGTGGAGGGTGCAGGCTCCCACTCCTCATGTGGAGGGTGCAGGCTCCCACTCCTCATGTGGAGGGTGCAGGCTCCCACTCCTCATGTGGAGGGTGCAGGCTCCCACTCCTCATGTGGAGGGTGCAGGCTCCCACTCCTCATGTGGAGGGTGCAGGCTCCCACTCCTCATGTGGAGGGTGCAGGCTCCCACTCCTCATGTGGAGGGTGCAGGCTCCCACTCCTCATGTGGAGGGTGCAGGCTCCCACTCCTCATGTGGAGGGTGCAGGCTCCCACTCCTCATGTGGAGGGTGCAGGCTCCCACTCCTCATGTGGAGGGTGCAGGCTCCCACTCCTCATGTGGAGGGTGCAGGCTCCCACTCCTCATGTGGAGGGTGCAGGCTCCCACTCCTCATGTGGAGGGTGCAGGCTCCCACTCCTCATGTGGAGGGTGCAGGCTCCCACTCCTCATGTGGAGGGTGCAGGCTCCCACTCCTCATGTGGAGGGTGCAGGCTCCCACTCCTCATGTGGAGGGTGCAGGCTCCCACTCCTCATGTGGAGGGTGCAGGCTCCCACTCCTCATGTGGAGGGTGCAGGCTCCCACTCCTCATGTGGAGGGTGCAGGCTCCCACTCCTCATGTGGAGGGTGCAGGCTCCCACTCCTCATGTGGAGGGTGCAGGCTCCCACTCCTCATGTGGAGGGTGCAGGCTCCCACTCCTCATGTGGAGGGTGCAGGCTCCCACTCCTCATGTGGAGGGTGCAGGCTCCCACTCCTCATGTGGAGGGTGCAGGCTCCCACTCCTCATGTGGAGGGTGCAGGCTCCCACTCCTCATGTGGAGGGTGCAGGCTCCCACTCCTCATGTGGAGGGTGCAGGCTCCCACTCCTCATGTGGAGGGTGCAGGCTCCCACTCCTCATGTGGAGGGTGCAGGCTCCCACTCCTCATGTGGAGGGTGCAGGCTCCCACTCCTCATGTGGAGGGTGCAGGCTCCCACTCCTCATGTGGAGGGTGCAGGCTCCCACTCCTCATGTGGAGGGTGCAGGCTCCCACTCCTCATGTGGAGGGTGCAGGCTCCCACTCCTCATGTGGAGGGTGCAGGCTCCCACTCCTCATGTGGAGGGTGCAGGCTCCCACTCCTCATGTGGAGGGTGCAGGCTCCCACTCCTCATGTGGAGGGTGCAGGCTCCTACTTAAGGTGTCAAGATGAGAAGAGGAGAACCATAATCAAATATAAAGAATATCTGAAGAGAGCAGGGGGCAAAAATAGCAAATTTCTCTGAAGTGGGGAACGGCAAAATAAATTGAGGATGTTTCAAGGAAGCTGCATCAAACATGATCAAAGCATCTACATAGTAGCCAAGGCTGAAATGACTCCTCTATTCTTCATACAAATTGACCATTTGACCCACTTGGTCCGTGCTTATGTGCATGCTCCACACATGCTCTGTCTTGAACTTTATCAAGCCCCATCTGTATTACTTCCATTAATTTCTCTCTTATGTGCTATCCAAAATCTCCTTAAATATGTCCATGCTCTTTGGCAAAATGACTGAAGTTCCACACTCTAACCAATCTCTGGATGAATTCTTCATGAATTTATATTTATGGCTTGCAGTTTTAGATTATGCTCAAATGGAATCATTTTCTCTACAATGTGCATGTTTTAAGGGCATTTAATAATCATTTTGCAACCCTTTAATTCTTAGAGAAAACAGTGACAGTCAGTTCACCTTTCCTGACACAAGTCTCGTTTTAGTATTAGATGTACTTAGTGCTCTCCATTGAGGAATAAGAGAAGCAAACATTGCACTGTTTTTTTTTTTAGTTTTGGTTACCAAATCTAGCAGCTCATGAAACAGAAACATTCCCAAATTAGACCATTAGCATGCAGACTCCAAAGCAAAATTACAAACAGTGTGCAGGCATCAGAAATAGTGGATTAATTCCAATGGGAAGGCAAATGAAAGTACATTAAGGGTTATAATCAAATATTAATTTGGATGATATTCCTGGCCATTTCTGATTCATTTACTAACCCTATCCTACTAGATGGCCACAGAACAAAATACTGAATGATTACTGTTCATGTATGGTTGACATGGCAGGGTTTCAGAAAGGTGCAATATGTTACAGGTCAAGAATTGTTCAAAGTTCTCCTCACAATATTGGATGCTCATAATCTCTGATCAAGCCTTGCATTTTATATATATATCTATATCTATATAGATATAGATATATCTATATATAGATATATCTATATATATCTATATATAGATATATCTATATATATCTATATATAGATATAGATATATATACTGTATTTGCCCCAAATGAAATCTTGCATAATACATATTTGATATCACTACGGCAGCAACTTCATGCCAGTCGACTGAAAATTATGGCTGCCATCATTGAACTTCTATTAACAGAGTGACAGCTAAACCTAATATTTTTTAGAAGATGGGTGTTTAATTAATTGTATAAAATGTCCCAGTCTGTTCAACATGTGACCAATGCACAAAATCCAAAGTCAATGTGTGCCCAGAAACCCCACTGAAGATCTTGTGAGTAGTATGCGGATATCCTGAGAATTTCTAATATTAGCGATTGGAACTGAGCTATAGTCATTCTCTGTGGAAGAAAAATAACTCCTCTCTCACACCCTCATGCACACACATTGGCACACGCGCACACACACACACACACACACACACACACACACACACACACACACACACACACACACACACACACACACACACACACACACAGACAGACAGACAGACAGACAGACAGACAGACACAGACACACAAAGTTCACTTAACTGCACAGCTAAAGGCTTTGAATACAAGAGTTGGACCCACTTCTTTCTCATAGAATAGCTGGTCTATATATAATTAGTGCATCATTATAATTGTAATTCATACTCAAATTATGACAGGGTGTGGGGGTTATTAATTCACAAAGCATCAGGACGTAATTATGACAGAGTTGCCAATGGTTTAAGCTCTCTTTAGTCTCCATTTTCATGCTACAATTTTGGATAATTCTTCACATGCATCTTTCAGCAAGTAAAGCAACATGTGAATTTAACTCATTTTTATTACATCCACTTTTAGACAAATTATCTGATCATTTTTCTTCTGTGAGTTGGATTATTTCACATGTATCCCTTTGCTGGATTGCTACGCGCTTTGAAGATTTATTAAAAGTAAGTGAAGAAAGAAGAGAGAATCACATTAGCATCCTCGCCAATGGGTCACTGCCTGGCCGACTTTGTTCAGCTCCAGCACGCAGCCAGTCATCCAACTAGGAATGGGTTAATGGATGGCAATACTGGAGACAAACTGCAGGCACAGGGTAAGGAGGAGGGGGTAAAGAGAGAGACCAGGTACACTTACAGGATCTCCAAGTCACGCAAGGCTCTGAAGGTTCCATCCTCGATGCAACTTATGTGATTGTTGTCCAGCTGCCTGTTAAACAAATGAAAAAATACAAAGAAACACATCAGAGGAACAGAAGACAAAGCCACCTTTCTCCACGGGCAAGGGTCCCAGACAGTCTCACCATCTTCAACAGTAAAACTGAGCCCATCACCCAGAAACATCAGCTTCCTCTGGCCTTGCACGCCACACTGCCTATCCCCTTCACCAAATGAAAAACCTCGCAGTGAGCCCAGAAGCCTATCAGCTCTCCGTAAATATTAATTGCGCAGTTTTTTAAAGGCAGAGGGAGTAATTTCATTACATTAGGTGGCCTAATCCATTACAGGCTTTTACTGTCCTGTCATTGAAACCATTTCATTAAACATAAAGGCTTCTAAATCACTTGAGGTCACACAGTTGCCCTCGATGACCTACCAGATTTTTTTTATTGCCTCTATTCGCCTGGTCTCAAAGTCTGCCTGACAAGTCCCTGGCACAATGCTAAGTACTCAGTCACTGCGTTGCTCTGTCAGAGTACACACAGAGTACACCACACTCCAAATTAAGCGCAACAATTCTCATTTGATATTCACTAATGAACCACGAACTCCTTCCTCTCAGTGAAGAGTTTAACCTCCAAAAGAAAAACAGTAGGTAATTTTTTTAGCGGGCAGCAGTTTCAGTTTTAATATGGCACTGTCGAAATCACAAATGAATGAGTGAAGCAAACAAGCTTTCCTGACACACATGCGTGATCAAAATCTTGCAAAAAAAAGCACCTTCTTCTACTTGCACACGCCATCAATGAAGTGGGTGGAGTTGGGCAGTTGTTGAGTTGTGGGGTGCGGAGGGAGAATGGAATTACAAAAGCCTTCCTTTTAGGGTGGCCCAGTGGCGCAGCGAGTAAAACCGCCGTCTCACAGGGCTGGAGCCCCAGGTTCGATCCTGTCAGCGTGGAGTGGGCACAACGTTTTCCCCACCCCCGTGGGGGCTGCGGTCCTGAGGCATGTGGGTTCATTGCCCACAGTGTGTTGTTCCTTGTATGCAGGTGAGTGGTAGAATCTGGGGGATGTTGACGTGAATGTGTGAGAATATATAAATAAAAAGTGATCCATGTCAGGTAGTTGATAGTCAGTAACCAATGGGCCAAAGGGCCTGATTCCATGTTCTTTGACTCCAATGGAATTAAGGAACTGCACCATGTAAAGTGATTCAGAACTTTTGTCGAAGCATTCAGCACAGTGTCATTATCTCTTAAGTTTTGTTATTCATAAGGTCTGTCTTAAAGTCTGGATAGGGAAGATACTCAGCGACATGAGTTGGCGTCTACATTGTAAAGGGGTCCCAGGGACTGTGAACATTGGCAAAGGGGATCGTGGAAGGTTTGAGAATGTACATGCAATCAACAGAGACAAGCATGTGAATGGGCATGGCATAGAATACTTCAGAACCAAATGCTTGTAAATAAGGCAAGTATGGATGGGTAGTTGATTGTCTAGGCAAATATGATGGGCCAAAGGGTATGACTATACTACCACTCTGATAAAGATATGTGTGAATTGGAGTGGGTTGTTTGATGACCAACAAACATTTGAAGAGAACACACAGAAGTGCTGGAGCAACACAGCAAGTCTTGTAGCATCTATAGTGGGAAAAGATGATTCAAGCCTGAGCCCTTTGTGAAGGTATGAGCTAAAAGCAGCCAGGCGCTTGCAATAAAAAGGTGGGGGGAGGAGGGAAGAAGGGGGCGGGTGGAGGAGCACAGGTCAACAGGCCCTAGGTGGACATGGATCGGAGGGCAGGAGGGGAATCCAAAGCCTTGATTGCGGGAGGGCAGTAGCTCTGGGATTGCAGAGCCAGAGGAAAGAAGGACAGGGAAATAAGGGGTGGGGAACTAGAGGAAAGAAGAGGGAGCGACAGGAGGAGAGGGGGAGGGATTAACAAACACTGGAGAAGTCTACGTTAATGCCATCTAGTTGGAGGGTGATCCAGATGAATTATGGGGTGTTGTTCCTCCAATTTATGGGTGGTCTCAGTTTGGCAGTGCATCAGGCTACGGACAGACATGTCGGCATGCAATGCCAGACTGAGACCACCCACAAACTGGAGGAACAACATCTCATATTCTGACTGGGCACCCTCCAAACAAATGGCGTTAATATCAACTTCCCCACTTTCCATCAGCCTCCTCCCCTCCACGAAATCTCTCTCCTTTCCTATTCCTTTGTCTCCTTTCTGACAGCTCCCCACCCTTTGTCTTTCTCATTCCCTATCCCTCTTTCCTCCAGTTCTGCATTCACAGGCTACCCCAATCAATCCTCAGCTTTTCCCTCTTGTCTTCCTATCCATGTCCACATTTGACCATGTCCACTAATGGTCTGTACTCCTCAAGACACAATGCAATAGGTAAAGGTAAAGCTTCCATTATTGTCACATAAAACTACATTTAGAATGTAACACACTTGACATTCTTTAACTTTTGTCTACCATAAGGCAGACTGTCACCACTTCGTCCAGCGCACCTCACAGAAACCTGCAGACCATGGTGTCCCTAGGCGGTATCTCCTCCAAATACTGACCAGGCCTGAGCCTGCTTAGCTTCCGAGATCAGACAATTTCAGGCATATTCAGACAATAGTACAGAATGTAATATTACATGAAAATGCCTTCTGTCTGCCTTAAGGCAGGCAAAAGAGTCGCCATTAGTGTTCCCCAGTGCTCCTTACAGTACAAAAGAAAGAGAAGCAAATGAGAGTCCCTACCAAGTCCAGAGTCACACCCCCTGCCCCTTCTTTCCTCCTTCCCTCATCTTTTTATGCAGGTGTCTGTCGGCTTTTTGTTCATACCTTGACTCTGGGCCAAAATTTTGGTTATACATCTTTTCCTCCTATGGACACTGCAGGACCTGTTTAGTTTCTCCAGCACTTTTGTGTATATACTACAACCACAGCATCTGCAGACGTGTTTCATAACAATGTGAAATGGTTGGGTTTCAAAGTTTTGGAAGTGCAGGGAGGCTCCTGTGTTGACTGGGAAGGTCTCATTGTAAGGGGGATTCACTGTATCCTCTGATTCCATAACTCTATTAAGAAGAATAGCAAGCTCGGAGCTGAGGTCAATGCAGGGAAAAAAGGCACAACATGAAAGGAGCATTGTTTTACTGAGGAATCTTGGGGATACCCATCTGTAAGTGGCAAAGAAGGTGTACAGCCTGCTTGTCTTCAGGAGTCAGAGTAGGAAGTCATGTTGCAGATGCATAAACCTCTCATTTGGCTGCATTTGGAGTGTTGTGAGCCATCTTAGTCATTATGGGGAAGATATGGTGGCTTTGAAAAGAATGAAGATGACTTTCACCTGGACTTGGTTTAGGTTGGTGAATGTTAGCTATTAAAAGAAGTTGGACAAACTTAGATTGTTTTTTTTTTCTGGAGTGCGAAGGAGCTGAAGGGCAACCTCCATTCATTAAAAAAAGGGTGATATAGAGTGGATAGTGGACAGAGGTTTTTTTTTCCCTAGGTTGGGAATGTCAAATACCAGAGTGCACAGCTTAAGGTGAGAGGGAGACAGTTTTGCGAGGCAGATTCTTTACACAGCCAGTGAGGTTGGTGCCTGGAACGTACGGCCAGGGAAGGCAGTAGAAGCAGCAATGTTTTAAAGGGCATTTAGATGGACACATGGACAGCCAGAAATAGAGGGATCTAGATTTGTGCAGCGGGTGAAATTAGTTAAATTGGCATCATGGTTATCACAGGCAGGGAGGGCCGAAGGGTCTGTCCCTGTCCTGTGCTGTTCTATATTTATGGGTCCCTGATAAGTAGGAGGTAATGGAAGATTGACGTCCGAAGGTGGAAATAAAAGACTTTGCTGATTGAAGCATGATTTTAGAAGGGAAGAACGTACAACTGCACACCATCTTCCCAAGCTTTGATTGCTCCAATGTTCTTGAAATTGGTTTGTAATGCGGCATGGCTAATGTGTAATAGATTTGACACAAGAAATGCTGGGAGATGGGTGAGCTCTTCTCGTTTGGGTGAAGTTGGTGGAGCTGGCCAAGGGATGGGCAGAAATTCCAACATTCTCCAGTTCTCATCAGAGCATCATTTGGTGTCTGATTCTTAATGCTCGCAACGGTGATCAATTCCCACCATAAATCCCCAAACTCCAATATCATTGAAGAAACAAGCTGCCTGGACTGAAACGTTCAGGTGCCATAAGTGAAAGGTCACATCCCTCTCCTCCTGTCTCTCCCTCTTCTTTCCTCTAGTTCCCCACCCCTTATTTCCCTGTCCTTCTTTGCTCTGGCTCTGCAATCCCAGAGCTACTGCCCTCCCGCAATCACAGGAATCCTTCTAGGAAACTCGGTTCCATGAGAAAAGTATTCTGTTGAAAGGCTGGAGAAGAAGAAGAAGAAAAAAAGATGCAGACTTTCAAGAGATTGGAAGCAGCTGAATAATAAAATGGATGTGAAGAAAGGGCATTATCAAAATGACATATTCAGAGTTCATGGCTTCAATAAAAGCTGCTGTAATTAAGAACTACAATATATTGTATGATAAATTAGCTCTCTCTTGTGCAGAACTGCATACATTCCTTGAAACATTTGCTCAATAAATATAAATCACTGCAACTATTTCACTTAGCCTTGTAAGAAAAAAAAGCAATATGTGATCGCGTAACCATCTCAGGCTTCCTTATTTCAGTTTATGCTGGTGAGATTAAGTTACAATGTTCTTATTTTAAATAAAAATTAATGGGCAACGTAATGCAGATACTGGAGTATAAATGTGGACAGATTTCTGACTCTGGTTACAAGGATTGATTTCGAAAGGTCTGAATAAAACACATATGGATGCATGGATTTTGTTCAGTTTTTATGGTTGTTCAAGTCATGGATGTACTGGGGGGCTTGGCAAGATGTCATGGATGTACCCTGCTCCCACTGAGTGATGTCATGGATGTACCCTGCTCCCACTGAGTGATGTCATGGATGTACCCTGCTCCCACTGAATGATGTCATGGATGTACCCTGCTCCCACTGAATGATGTCATGGATGTACCCTGCTCCCACTGAGTGATGTCATGGATGTACCCTGCTCCCACTGAATGATGTCATGGATGTACCCTGCTCCCACTGAATGATGTCATGGATGTACCCTGCTCCCACTGAGTGATGTCATGGATGTACCCTGCTCCCACTGAATGATGTCATGGATGTACCCTGCTCCCACTGAATGATGTCATGGATGTACCCTGCTCCCACTGAGTGAAGAATTTTAGTTTGAGTCAAGAATCTACTATCATTGTCTTTAAAATGCTGGGGATATCCTATTGAATACCCAAAGCCAATGGCAGCACTGTTGGAGCTGCTGTTACAGTGGCGCTGGCACTGGAGTGGACCCCGGAGAGTGGTTCAACGGCCAGGTTCTAAACCTGACACCTCCATACAGCCTTTAAATGGCCTGTAAAAGGAGTCAATGGAGTTTCATTTTAAAATCCTACAACTGTAGAGTTTGTGCCTAAGGTGGTAGCACCTGTACTTGGCAGTGACCGTGAGGAGCTGCAGACTCCGGGGCACCAGAAACATGGAGAGCCACCACCCATTGAGAAGAAAAAGCAGAGAGGACAGCCCTGCAGGGAAGGTGACCCCAGCAGTGAACTGGCAAGAGACTCAGCAGCTGAAGGAGCCACAGAGGTGGTCGGCGGATGAGGACCTACAGTTGGGGACCTGCAGGTGGCCTGTTCAAGGGAGCCAGGTATAAGAGTCGGATCTGAGAGGGTGATGAGGGCAAGAAAGGCTCCTGAAGGTACTCAGGTACTGAGGGCTTCCTGCTCATGTTGGAGCTTTGGATCTGGACCTCGGATTGCTGATGAACTGAAGGGTCTGCAGCTGCAGACGCCATGGGAACATTGGAGGCAAATACACTCATTGGCTTTGAAGGGACTACCTTTCACTTCTGCTTCTCTCTTACTGTAAGAGGCTCTGGACGACACTAATGGTGATTATTCGTCAGCCTTACGGCAGAGAGAAGGGAATCTCATGTAATAGTACATGGTCTGTGCTATTAAATGACAATGAAGGAATCTTGAATACGAGCCCAACTTTCTAAATTCCCCTCATCTCCATTTTCTTTACACATCTTTTCCTTTCCCGCCACCTTGGCCACCACAGCTGATGAGGGAGAACAGCTCCCAAGAACCCCAGAAGACAGAAAGGAAAAAGCAGGGAACCTGGGGTACCAGGAAGACTAGCAAAATATATATCAGGAACAAAGCATTGGGATTGAAGAAGGTAGGGAGAGGCAAACATTCCTTACAGAAAGCAAAGAGAGGATCAGTAGCTGTGTTACTTGGATAAAGAACAGGATGGAGCAACACTGTTGAGACTCAGATGGGTCTGTATGCAGGCAAAAACGTGGGATACTGTCATCTGTAAATGCCAGATCCTTGGACAAAAACCCTGTGAGTGCTGCTGTGCGAAGAGTCAGACACAAAGTCCACAGGCTGCACAACTGCTTAAACTCGTACACACCAGGTCTCAGTACAGTCCTGGCTCCACGGGCCTGACTGGTCCCAAAGGGGGCAGCTCGAGTCTTTATACAGGCTGGTGATTGACAATGGGCAGGTGGGGCTGGCCTCCCGGGTTGCCTACCTGCAGGTACAGTGGTTGCAGTAGGCTGGTAGAAGTGCGGCCAATGTGATGGTTGTATCACCACAAGCCCTGATTTTGTGTAGCCATATCGATTGCACTACAGTGAATCCTCATTGGTACAGGACTGCTCACTGTGGTCTGTGGCCTCAGGAAGGGACACTTATACAAGGTTGGAATATAGAAAACAGGAAGTATTGATGTAATTGTACCAAATATTGTTGTGGACATACCTGGAGTATTAGGCACTATTTGTCACCTTATAAGGACTTTCAAACTTTGGAAACATTCCAGAACAGATTTTCCAGGCAAATCCTGGAATGAGAGGTTTGTTCCTTAACAAATATAGTTTAGAAAAATATGGCATGTTGTCATTAAAACATTTATGATCCTGAGGGGGGGGGGGACCAGAAGAGGGTAGATGTTGAGATTGCTCCACTCAAACACTCAAATGAAGCATCACAGTTACAAGATCAGACATCAGTCATTTAAAAAAGAGGTGTGCAGTACAAATGTCCTGTAGATTTGTGGATGGGTCACTCTAAGTATTTAAAGGGGAGAGAGGAGACACACACACATTTTTGGAAGAACTTGGAATTGAGGGTGATAGGGAACTAGCCCAGAAGAAGAGATGAGGCTAGGGAAACGTCAGACATGAATGTATTGAATGGCGCAGCATGTTTGGGGAACAGCGTGTCCAAATCCTCTTTCTATATCAGAGATTATGGTATGATGCACAGTGGTACAAACTCGATCAGTACAAAAGGCTCAACTGATCATTTAATTAAAGGAAAGTATGGCTTTCAGGTTTAGATCGACCATCATAGGCAAATTATCACTTCAGCTTTCAGTGATTAAAACTAAATCCAAATATTTTGAATTCACTTTTGAACATTCGAAAGGATCTTATCAAGTTTATATTCTTAGTGTCTTTTGTTCAACTTAAGATGATAAATGCAAGTGAGGAAGAGAAGTGACTGCTTAAATAACCTCCAGTGTCAAATTCAGAACCAAGAAACTTACACTGGATGTCAGGTGCAGTCTTAATGGAAAAAAAGATAAACATCACTTTGTCAAATCCCCAAAATAAAATTGGAACATTTAAATTTAGAAAATCACCTACAATAGAATCATAAAACACTACAGCACAGAAACAGACCCCTTCAGCCCTTCTAGTCTGTGCAAACCATTTTTTTGGCCTAGTCCCACTGACCAGCAGCCAGTTCATAGCCCTCCATACCTCTCCCATCCTTGTACCTGTCCAAATTCTTCTTAAATGTTAAAATTGAGCCTCCATTCACCACCTCAGCTGGCAGCTCGTTCTATACTCCCACCACTCTCTGTGTGAAGAAGTTCTCTGTCATGTTCCCCCTAAACTTTCACCCTTAACCCATGTCCCCTGGTTTGTATCTCACCTACCCTCAGTGGAAAAAGCCCATTTACATTTACTCTGTCTATCTCCCTCATCATTTTGTATATCTTTTTCAAATCTTCTACATTCCAGGGAATAAAGTCCTTACCTGTTTAACCTTTCCCTGTAACTCAGTTCCTCAGGCACCATCCTAGTAAATCTTCTCTGCACTCTTTCTATCTTATTGATATCTTTCCTGTAATTAGGTGACCAAAACTACACGCACTACTCCAAATTTAGCCTCACAAATGTCTTATACAACTTTATCATAACATCCCAGCTCCTATACTTAAAAGTTTGATTTATGAAGGCCAATATGCCAAAAGCTCTCTTTATAATCCTACCCACCTGTGATGCCACTTTGAGGGAATTATGTATCTGTATCCCCAAGTCCCTCTGTTCTACCACATTCCTCAGTACCCTACCATTGACCATGTATTTCCTTTCTTGGTCCGTCCTTCCAAAATGCAGCACCTCACATGTGTCTGCATTAAATTAATTTACATCATGGATATTTTCAAGAGTAAATGAACATTTAAAAAGAAACATTCAGGTGATGGTAATCTAAATTGTTAGTGCTGCATAATTGTTCAGTAAAAGGAGGTGTAAGGTGCTCCTTCCGTCCTATAGCCTACAAGACAAGGTGTAGTGCCTGTTTACCTCCCAAACAGGGTCATGTGAGACCATGGATTGCAGATGATGGATGGTTTTTACAAACTGATTCTACAAATTGGAATTTATTCTTGTAAAACTAAAAAAGCTGGGCAGATGAATCTGCTGTCAATGGCCAGGGTTACACGTCCAGTGTGGACATTGCAATTGAACAAGGCAATGGGAAACCACTTCAGTATTGTTTTTCATGAACTCAAGATCGACTACGGTCTCAGCTCAAAGATGGAGCCTTCACCGAAGGAGAACAGGGGAGGCAACAACTACAATTCGGAGGGTCAGAGACGGATGGAGAGGCATGATCACCCACGCTGAACAGCAAGGCACCTGAATGAATGAATCTTAAGCAAAAGGAGAATACGCTGAAAATACCAAACAGGTCAGGCAGCTTCAGCCGAGGTGAGAAACAGGTTCAATATATCAGTAGTAAGTCATTCTGATAAAAGGACTTTCATTCAAATCCTTAATTCTGTTTCTCCTTCTACAGGTGCTGCCTGACCTTCTGAGTGTTTCTAGCATTTTCTATTTTGATTGGATGATTTCACGTTGTTTGATTCTTGACCAAATGACCCATGCACATTACGTTGAGGCAGAGGAAATCTTCCATCATTGTGAATTACCTGTTGAAAGATGCTTGGGTTTGAGACAATGACTGTTGCAAGAGTACAGAGTGCAAAACAAAATGAAATATCACTCACAATTGTTTGACATTTATTTCACGATAATGGAAATAAAAACATCATGGCACAGCACGCAAATTCTTGACGTCAATGAAGCTTTGATTTCACCATTACTCACAAATTTTTGATGTCAACGATTCCACGGAAAGCCTTCCTTGGAAGAGCTTGAATCCGGTTGTCACTGAGGTCACTGTAAATAAGAAGTACTCAGGTTCACCATTGGTATTCAAGAGAGTAGGTGTTTGAGACAAAAAAAGTGCTGCATTGAAGCATTACCACTTTATCCATTGACATGTGGCTAGGCAAATGGCTTAAAACATAATTATTTCATGCATTGAAAGGAAATCTAAACCTTTAGGTACCTTTCTTTCAGAGTTTAAACATGATAATTGACCTTTGATTAATTTATTTAGATTTTAATTAGCAGAATAATTTAAAAATACCACAATTGTTTAAGTAGGCATTCTGCTTAATCATTATTAATGAAAACTGATTTTGACTATCTTGGTTCTTTTTCATTGAGTTTTGGAAACATTCTTCTAAGTGGAAGAAGGTCAGTCAATGCACATTTTCATGGGGTTTTTGTTTAACGACAGAAGGTGTCGTGGAACAGACGGCTCGGGAGAGGGAGAAATGCTTGTTCAGATACTTGCAAATACACATACAAATAAGACAGAAAGAGTGAGACAAAGACAGAGGTAGGTAGGAACTAGACAAATCGCATAAGTGCAGAGATATTCCTTGCTGTGGAGAACGGAAAGGGAAATGGAGATTTTGCTTTACTGCACGTGATCCTCCATAACCCATGCTCAGAGTAAGTACAAACAAAGCAGAGAGCAAGAAAAGCAGCCGCAAGGGAAACATGAGAAACTGAACTTGGATGCTGCAGAGATGGAGAAGGATGAGGGCAAGAATTAGCGAGAGGAGAGATGGGTCACAATGAAGGAAACAAAGTGGAAAAGGTGACAAAGGGTGGAGAGGGGAAGACATTTTAAGGAGTAACCTGGCTCAACAGAAATATGTCGGATGAAAATCAGAGAGGGAGAATCTTGGAAAAGGGAAAGGAAAAAAACAACCAGACAAAAAGAGACATTTTGAAAGAAAATCAATTTTGTCAGTTGAATTGAAAAGCTGTGGTCTATTGCCTGCTTGCATAGATGATGTGATTTAAAATGACAGGACTCATTGACTGATGTTTCCTTTCAATAAAAATATTCTATGAGAGACACAGAGCAGACAACGTATTAGATTTGACAGAAACCTCTTCATTTTGTTTTAACATTCACTACATTTAACGAGTTTCAGTATTTTCCCTTATAAAACTGCTGACTTTAACAGTTCCAGTGACACCTACACCTTTCAACAGATAGTACCTTTGGAAGTGAAGAATATTTTTGAAGGAGAATGTTGCAAACCTAACAAAAAAATGTACTTCCTCAAAATTAGGATTCTCCAAGGTCCAATAATTTAAGTCAATGGTTTTCAACCTTTTTCTTTCCACTCACATACCACTTTAAGCATTCCCTATGCCATAGGTGCTCTGTGATCAGTCAGCGCCAAAATTCCAGAACAACACTAAATCTTCAGTTTATGATAGTCGTCCATAAATGCGGCCCATGTCTTTTGGAATTTAATATTTGATATCATATCTAATTTTTTTCTAAATTTAAGCAAAACAACATCGTTTAGCAACTGTGCATATGTAGGTGGGGTATTATCTTTCTGTTTTTTTAATATTGCACGTCTGGCTATCAACAAAGTAAAAGAGAAAATTTGGCTCTGACTAGAAGTCAGAAATACATCATCCTCTTGAGATATTTCAAAAAGGACAAGGATCCAATTTTAAATTTAAAATCACCGATAGAGTTTCAAAAATATCCTTCCAAATTTTATCTAAGCTGGGGCAACACCAGAGGCATCCCCCATTTACATTTGTCACATAAAGGATTCAGATCTGAATGAAAAATGGGACAATTTAACTTTAGACATATGTGCTCTGTGAACCACTTCAAATTGCAGCTAACAATGCCATGCACCAAAGGAAGTAGTGTTAATCAGATTACAAATAGAGTCCCAAACATCATTGGAGAGCGAAAGGTTCAAATTCTGTTCCCAGGCATTCTTCATTTTAGTTAATGAGGTTTGTCTCAAATTAATCACTTTGTCATAAATAAGAGATATTAAGCCTTTATGAGGAGGTGTATCAATAATATTTGCCTCAGGGATTACAGGAAAATCAGAAATCTGAGATCAAACAAAATGTCTAATTTGAAAATATTTTTAAAAATGAATTTTAGGTAAGCTGAATTTTACCACCAATTGTTGAAAAGATGCAAAATTGTCAATAAAAAAGGACTTTAAAACATTTAACACCCAATCTGTGCAAGTCATTAAAGGTAGAGACTTGCAAAGAAGATTGAAAAAGGTGATCAATATAAAAGGGCTGGCAAAAGAACGACTCTGAAATCCAAAAAAAACCTTCTAAATTGTGCTCATATTTTCAAACTGTTTTTAATTATTGGATTATCAGCTAATTTACATGGAGAAGAGGATAAAGTGGACCCTACTTGCCAACATGGAAGTATTCTTCGCAAAATTTAGGGCAGTCAACTCGATTATTAAATTGTGGCAAAATAATCAAGTTATGTAATTGTCCACCCAATCATAAAATCTAAAATTAGGAAACATCAAACCACCATTCCTTTTGGCTTTCTGAAAGTTATCTTTATTTAAGCAGGGACGTTTTATTTGCCATATACAAGTTATAAGCGAATAAAGTGAATTGAAAAAAGATATAGGCATAGATTGGAAGAAAGATACAAAATATTACGTAAAATATTCATTTTAATAGAATTAATACACCCAATAATAGAAATAGATAAGTGTGGCTATCTTGTTAAGAGCAATTTTACTTGATTAAATGATACAGAAAAGTTTTCCTTAAAATGATGTTTATAACTCCTTGTAATTATAATGTCAAGGTTAAGTAAACTGATCCTGCACAATCTTAAAAAGAGAAATCGGAATACTTTGGTATAGGATAATTTAAAGGTAAAAGTTCACTTTTAAGCAGATTCAACATATACCCTTAAAACTAACTGAATTGTGATAACAAAGATAATAGGCTTGGTAAAGAAGCATCTGGATTAGATACAAAGAGCAAGAGATCATCTGCATATAAGGAAACGTTATGCTCAATGCCCCTCCTATAAAGCCCTGAAAAGTCTCTACCCTCTTGAAGGGAAATTGCTAGTGGTTCCAAACCTGAATGACTTAAAAGGCAACTTTAAGAGTAACCTGTTGAAGATTAAAAGGTTTTGATTGTTGAAAATTAGTAAGAACCGAAGCAGTGGGACATAAATATAATAATTTAATCCATTTAATGAAACTTGGTCCAAAATAAAATTTTTCCAGGGTCACAAATAAATAACCCCACTCTACCTGAAGCTTTCTCCTTTCTCAATATCTAATGAATGAACATATTCAGGGAAAGGAGTGGGGGTTAAATATAAAATATTCAAATATTACAATAAAATAAGAATAACAATTTTTAATGAATCCAGTTTGACCTTTAGAAATAATTGATGGTTGATACTGAAATGGGCCTATAAGAAGTAAATTCAAGTGGATCTTTCCCTTTTTTCACAATGAGAGAAATACAAGCTTCATTAAAAGATAATGGAACATTGCCTTATTTAAATGAATTATTAAAGACAGAACTTAAGTGAGGCACAAGGAATTAAGAAAAAAAAAATTCCATGGGATACCCATCAGGACCTGGGGATTTACTTTGCTGTAAATAAGAAATCACAAAAGTATTTCCAGGACTACAGGAACTCTCAAACAGAAATCTGAATTTCATAAGGAGCATATAAAATTTAATTCTCCTGTGCAAACCAAGAGACCACCTCAACACTGCAATCATCTACACTTACAAGAGATGCCCAAGTTGTGCAGAATCCTCTTGTATCCCATTGTGCAGGGCCCTCCTCCACTGATCTAAATACATGAACTAATGAATCCCTTCTGTAATTACCTACAATATCTCAGTATTTTCTGAAGAGCACTGATGGGTATTATACAAGAATGTTTTCCATGATGATCTCCATTCTGTAGATGATGTGCATGTAACCTTGAAAACCTGTAAGGACATGGCATCTATTCAAATGTTTCCCAATGTGTGGGGATGGTCACTTCTGGAAGAAATAACCTGGCCAGCTATTACCAGGCTTTGCTTTTGGTAGTCCTAGCCCCAATGCCTAGGACTTCCTTTCTAATATGTCTTTCATTGACCAGGATGTCTGTGGTCCTACGAATGATCACGGGATCACTTCAGCATCTTCTCTCTCTCTCTCTATGTATTGGCTGAATAGTGTAACAACAACCTTGCACTCAATGTCACCAAAACTAAGGAGCTGATTGTTGACTTCAGGAAACAAAAACCTGAGGTGTACAATCCAGTGATAATTGGGGCATCAGAGGTGGAAAGGGTGAGCAAATTTAAGTTCTTGGGAGTCACTATCTTGGAGAATCGTTCTTGGACTGAACACACTAATGGCATTGTGAAGAAAGCACATCAGAGCCTTTACTTTCTCAGGAGTTTGCAGAGGTTTGGCATGACAGCAGCAATCCTGGCAAATTTCCAGAGAGATATGGTGGAAAGTTTGCTGACCAGCTACATCACAGTCTGGTCTGGGGACACCAAAGCCCCTGACTGTAAAGCTCTCTAAAAGGTAATGGACTACAGCCCAGGACTTCACAGGCAAAACTTTCCCAATATTGGGAACATCTACAGGGAACGGCTCTGTCAGAGAGCAACAGCAACCATCAAGGATCCACACCACCCAGCACTCGCTCTGTTCTCGCTACTGCCATCAGGAAAGAATTACCAGGTTCAGGGGCAGCTGCTCCTCCTCCACCATCAGACTCCTCAACAACAAACTCAATCAGGGACTCAATTAAAGATGCTTACTTGTGCACTTTGATTTTTTTAAATCCCTCTGTATTTTGCACAGTCAGTTTGTTTACATTTGATATCTGTTTACAGTTCTTTATTTGTTTACATGTATATGCTGTGTACAGTTATTTTTTAACACTATCAGTCAATGGTAATTCTGCCTCGCCCGCAGAAAAAAAAGAAACTCAGGGTTGTAAGTGATGTTATGTATGTACTCTGACAATAGATCTGAATTCTGAATCTGAAACATGATCTGGTGGGATCCATAAGGAATGTGTTGTTAAGAGCAGCCCCCCTTCCTGAACCCTACACAACAAAGTGTAACGAGGTAAGATCCTGACAGGAATCATGTGTCTCCTGTCCTGGGTTTGGTTTATGGATGTAAGCCACTTTTAACAGCATTTCAATCTCGTATTTTGTCCTGTGTTATGAGGTCTAATTGGACAATACTACAAGGTTGAAACTATCTCACCAAAAATGGTGACAACAAAATTCCCAGGCCATTTTTGAAAACAGTGTCACTCAAATCCCACTTCAAGCAAGCCTGGAAATATTATCAAGTACAGAGTAGCCTAATTTATGGTTATTAAGTCATTGGTGAGACTTTTCAAGAAATGGAGCAAGGGCTTGGATTATAGCAATCTTCGGCACTGACTCAGCCTGGTTCTCCTGGACTGCTTTCCTTCTCCTCCATGCTTCATTTCCAGCCGGACTCCTCAGAGAAGCATGCAAATTTCCTTTCCTGCAATTGATGACCTGCCCATTATCATTTGTAAAATTGCAGCTCAACTGAACAAATTCTAATGAGGCATGGCTATGGAAATGTGTTGAGGTTTTCATCTTTCTGGCCAATTGGTGTGCAGCGAGATCACTCCTGCTAGTATGAGTCTGATAATTGTTAAGACCCAGCACTGATAAGTACCAGAAAGCAGATTGTTATTTGCTTCTGGTTTACCGCGAATTTTAAAACATTCAGAATTTGCCTCCTGTGAACAACAGTGTAGCACTGTCATTGGTTTGAATCCATCGCCAGAAGAAATTTAAGGGAGAAGAGATTGGTGTTCAACCATGAAAGAAAACTACCAGAGGATAAATACAGAAGATCAAATATTGCTCCCTTCTCTCATCCACAGAACCAACACATTAAAAATCCTGCTCGCAACAGCTGTTGTCATTAAACTGCAAGACGCCTAATAAAAGATAAATTGATTAAAGCAATGCACGTATGGAGGTGACTTCATCAGGCTGGGTTGCAAGCCAGATGATACAATTTTATGGCTTGACAGTTTGGGGAAAAGCAAGGAACATAAGGTTAAATGTTGCACATTTGAAAATGACTCAAGGCTTCAAAACTTTTCCAGTTCAAGAGCATTGTCATCTATTCCAAAGTGTAGTGAGAAAGCTCGGAGAGCAGATGAGCTGGATATTCCACGCCTAGTTTGGAATGTTGGGAGCAGCATGGCTGGTGAAGTGATTAGTGCAATGCCTTTACAGCACCAGTGATCGGGACTGGGGTTCAAATCCCACAGTTTGCACGTTCTTCCCGTGTCTGTGTAGCTTCTCACCAGGGACCCCGGTTTCCTTCTGCCATTCGAAAGGTGTAAATTGGACAGCATGGATTTGTGAGCCAAAATGGCCGGTTGCTGTCCTATATGTCTCAACAAAATTAAAAAGATAGTTCAGCAAGAAAGACACAATACAGATGTTCAGTTATAGAGAGAGATCAGTTGGTACAAAGCAAAGGCAATGTGATTTTACTAGCATGGGGTTCACTCGGGGGGTCTGTTAATGGTGGGAAGGAAGCTGTCTCCTAAACTGGTGGTGCATGGTCTCACAGTTCTTCCCAGTGGGAGGAAGGTGAAGAAAGATAGGGGCAGAATAGGATGTGATGGGACTTTTAATATGTTGGCTGCATTTGCAAAGCAGTGGGAAGTATAAATGGATCTCAGGCAGTGGAAAGTGCCTTTTGAAGAATGAGAATGCAGTATTACATGGAAGTGTGCTGTTGTTCTGATGCAGTTAATAAGTCTTCTGCATATACGAGTGTTGCTTCACGTGGAAGGCCTGTTTGGAGCCTTGGACCGTGGTGAGGGAGGAGGTGTGAGTACAAGTGTGGCAACTCCTGCAGGCAGAGAAGGTGCCAGGGATATGATGGGTGGGGAGGAAGGAGTGCACGAGGGAATTGAGGAGGGTGCCGTCCCTGCAGGAGGCCGAGAGAGGAGAAGTAAAAAATGTGTCTGGTGGTGGGATCCCATAGTAGGTGCTGGAAATTCCGGTAGATAATGTGTTGGATACGAAGGCTGGTGGGGGTTGGGGGGTAGGTGAGGATGAGGGAGATTCTCTCTCTGTCCTCACCTACTACCCCATCCACATGACACTTCAAAGAGGAGAAGAACCATTCAATGCAGCACTGAGAACGTTCTTGCCTGGAAGCTCAGTCAACTCAAACTATGACTCAAGCAGCCATCTTCCATCTGTAATAGTTTGTGGTTCCTACATAAGCTTCATCATTCACCTGAAAAGCCATAGAACTTGAGTGAAAGCAAGTCATCCTGCCAAAATAAAGATACTCATGAATCTTTGGAATTAATGAGGCAAAGTAAAAGCTTTCAAGAGGTTGTTTGGTCTGGAGATCTTCTTGAGGTTGTTGTTGCTTGGGGAAAGCACAGGCCTCTGAAGTAGGAAGTCATTGCAGCTTGCTTGACAGCTGGATTCTACCTGTCTATCCCCCTTTTTCACTAGTTTATACGAGTCTAAAGTGCCTTTCATGACTGGCCTCCACCTGGAGAACGGCTACAAGCACAGAGGGAAAAATATAAACTTACCTTTCATAAAGCAGACCTAAAAGGCTGCTCCTGCATTGCATTCATGTTGATCAGCGCCTCGTAGCGCCCTCCGAAGCCGATGGAGGCGGGGCGAAGGGTCCCATAGCACCACCCATCATAAATATGCGGCAGAGCAATGGGTGTCTTCCCGACCCATAATCCCCCCCATGTAGCTGGAACCGCTCTCTGTTTCTCAGGACAGTTCCAGCTGCACGGGGGATTATGGGTCAGGAAGACGGCCATTGCACTGCTGTGTTTTGAGCTGCTGATGAGTGGCCCAAAAGGCCAAAGCGGCCCAGTGAGGTGCCAGAGCAGCCAGCGGTGCTATCACAGCCTGCACCGGCCACCCCTGATGGCTCCTACCACCTCCCCCCCTCCCATGACCTGATGGCTCCTGCCGGTCCCCCTGCCATGAGGGGGTCATGGAGGGAAAGGGGTGAGTGGGTGGGATGGAGAGGGGAGATGGGTCACTTGTTGACAGCATCATCGTGACATCATCAGCCTGCCCCTAACCAGCCGCTTGCAGCAGCAGTACATTCATGTGAGGCAGTTGAGCGCAGTGGTCAGCCAATCATCCTTCCCCTAGAGGGAATGGAGTCGGTGCCTTGGAGCCAACCACGGCACATCCATAGAGGTAAGTCTCCCGACATAAGGGCAGAGAATCTCTGCCTTTACAGTCAGGCTTTTTAACTACATGAAAAGGCCTTAAATAAAATACTCATAAACATTTCTATGGCAGCCTGTCAATTGCTGCTTTGAGAAATTTATTTAAACCCAATTGGCTGCAGAAACTCAACGGGTTGAGGAGCATCTTTGGAAGAGAAATAATGGTCCATGTTTTGAGCAAAACTCCTTTATCAAAACTGGCAAAATTTAAAAGAAAGGTGATGTAAGGAAGACAAGGTGGAATGTGTGACATAGAGGGCCAAAGTGGCAATGGTGAACCAGGTAGAGGTCAAACATGATAGACAGGGGCTGCTGACTGGCAGATACCAGACCAAGGCAAAGCGAGGCAAGAAAATCAAAGGGTGGAGGATGGTGGCTCACACAGGGTAGACTGGGTGATTAGAAGACAAAGGCTACCAGTGGTAGAATCCGATTAGATGAGAATTATTGTCTAAAGAGAAACCAGGTGAGTCTGTGATGGGGGGTGGGGGGGGGAAGGGAGGTAGAGGTGGGAAAGAGTAGAAGAATCCATAGAATCATAGAACATTACAGTATAGAAACAGTCCCACGGACCTGCACCCAGTCCATAGCCCACCATACCCCTCCCATCCATGTACCTGTCCGAATTTTTCTTTAATGTTAAAATTGAGCCGGCATTCACCACTTAATCTGGGAGCTTGTTCCACACTCCCATTACTCTCTGTGAAGAAATTCCCCAAATGTTCCCCTTAAACAATCCCCTTTCACTCTTAACCCATGTCCTCTGGTTTGTATCTCACCTAACCTGGGTGGATAAATTCTATTTGCATTTACTCTGTCTATCCCCCCCTCATAATTTTGTGTATCTCTTTCAAATTTCCCCTCATTCTTCTACCTTCCAGGGAATTAAGTCCTAACCTGTTTCCCTGTAACTCAGTGTCTGAAGTCCGGGCAACATCCTAGTAAATCTTCTCTCCACTCTTTCTATCATATTGACATCCTTTCTGTAGTTAGGCGACAAAAGCTTCACACAATAATCCAGATTCAGCCTCACCAATGCCTTATGCAACTTTACCATGACATTCCAACTGCTATCTTCAATACCTTGATTTATGAAGGCCAATATGCCAAAGACTCCCTTTACAACCCTAACTGTAAAGCCACTTTCAGGGATATATGTATCTGCATTCCAAAATCCCTTTGCTCTATCACACATCTCAGTGCTCTACCATTTACTCCATCCTACCTTATTGTGTCCTTCCAAAAAGCAATGCTGCAGTGGCAAGATGGGGGTGGAGAGGTGTGGAAACAAAGAGTGGGGAATGAGAATGTGGAAGGGAGGTGTGCTGGGTGGAAATGGGTGGGCAAATGGACAAAAAAGTGGGAGGTAAAGAGGAAGATGAGAAAGTGCACAGAAGGACAGGAAACTAACTACCTGGATTAGAAAGTTTTGTTGGGCTGCAGACTACCCAAATGGAATATCAGTTGGTGTTCTTCTTGATGGGCCTCACTTGGGCAGTGGAGAAAACCCACGACAGACACAATGGGAAGTGAATTTGTATGCAATGGCTTGCAACCAGCAGCACAGATTGGGTAGTGCTGGCAGAGTGTATATGTCCTGTTAAATAGACCCCAATGTAGAGGGAGTCACATCAAAAGCACCAAGTGATGAGGTTAGAGGAGGTGTACATGAATCTTTAGGCCCTTTCATACAGTCAAAAAGTCTATCTGTAAAGACAGAGATTCTCCACCCTTACCTCCATGAATGCACCCTGGCTGGCTCCAAGGCTCTGACTGCAATCCCTCTCGGGGTAAGGGTCAGAATTGGAGTAAAGTGCTTCGCCGCCTAGCTTGAATGCCATTACAAGCAGCTGGCAGGGCGGGCTGATGACGCTGCAGTGACGTCGTCAGTCCGCGACTCATCTTATTCACCCATCTCACTCCATAAACCCCTCAGGGCAGGAGCAGCCAGCGGGGCGCCATCAGGGCAGAGGGAGCAGCCAAGTGCTGTCAGGGCAGCAGGGGCAGGGCCATCACGGGGGGGTCAGGGCGGGCTATGACAGGCTCTCCGGCCTCTAGCACTGACCTAGAGTGATAAGGCAGCACAGTGGGCAGACGTGTGTGTGTGTGTGTGTGTGTGTGTGTGTGTGTGTGTGTGTGTGTGTGTGTGTGTGTGTGTGTGTGTGTGTGTGTGTGTGTGTGTGTGAAGTGTTTAGCTATAGTGTGTGGGCTTCCTCTGGGCCTTCAGAAAGGATTTTCACTCCTTCACCACAGAAGAGATTGGTACCTTCCACATACAATGTCAGACTTTATACGCAACAGTTAGGCCATGGGATCTAACAGGAATTTTCATCATTTTTCCACATTAGTCTTGTTACCTTCTCATTTCCTAACACCATTCTCTCCAAAGAGCTCCTACGTCACCAGTTTGCTGCACTTCAAACCTCTGCCCATAACACTGAAGTCAGATATGCCTGGAACACTGGCCATGAAGTGGCAGCAAGCTGATTCAATAATGCTCTGGTTGACCTGCTACAACCTACCAACTATGTACAATTTACTTTACAATCAACTCTATTTAATGCAGTTAATCCCCAGAGGAAGGGGAAAAACTTTAGGTTAAAGTACCATGAAGCTAAATCTTGTGAAACTTCTCTCAATTTGCTGAGAGTAATCAAGCCAACTCCAAATTGTTAGTGTAATATTACAATCTACATTACACAACCCAGTCCTTTCACATCTGCACACATCCCCACATCCTGTGAGGATTGAAACTACCATGTTTTGTAGATAATTTCATTATGCATCTAGATTTATTCTTACAACAATCAATCTTGAAGAATAGGGTCAGAAAGTCTAGCAAGGATCTATGTTATTTACAAGCGAATCGGTGCTTTGTGGTGATGCCAAGAACTTTGGTCAAATGATCATGAGGAGACAGAGCGATGATTATGAAGGTTAAGTGGAAACAGAAGGGCTGTAAGGATCTCAAGTCAAAATTCTACTCCAGTTCTTTGCAGCCGAAGGAGCACCTGCTTTATAACAAAAGTCACACAGACTAGAAGCTGCAAGGTCTGTTTCTTTGCCCCTTGCTGAGTTGGTTGCATTCAAACCTGGACCATCGAGTAGGGAGATGCTGTTAGCATAGCGATTAGTGCAATGCCATAACAGTGCCCACAACCCAGGCTTGAATCCAGTTCGGACTGTAAGGCATTTGCACATTCTCCCAGTGTCTGCGTGGTCTTCCTGCAGGTGACTATAAGAACATAAGAAATAAGAGCAGGATAGGGGACCCAGCTCCACCATTCAATGAGTTCATGGTTGATCTGATGATGGATTCATCTGCTACCTATCTGCCTCTTCTCAAAATCTCTTAATTCCCTTACTATGTAAAAATCTATCCAACCTTGTCTTTAATATATTTACTGAGGTCGCCTCCACTGCTTCAATGGGCAGCGAGTTCCACAGATTTACGCCCATCTGGGGAAAACAGTTCCCTCATCTCCAAACAAAATCTACTGCCCTGGATCTTGAAGCTGTGTCCCCTAGTTCTAGTCTCCCCCACCAATGGAAACAACTTGCCTACCTCTATCTTACCTGTGCCCCGGTTTCCTCCCATGTTCCAGGGTTAGTAGGATCAGTGGTGCATGATGTATTTGGGGACATGGGCATGGCACTGCAGAAAATAAGCAATCTTCCTGCCCCCAGCTTCAATGGAGTTACTTACATGGACGTGAGGTGAGAAAAGCACATTGGAATGAACAGCGATGTCCTTTTTCGAATGAAAAAAGACTGAGCAATGAAGGATCTTTCAGATACAGACTGCCAAAGATGGCCCCAGAGATACGAAGAAGCAAAATTGAGAGCAACCCACACATGGTATAGGAGGGATGGTATTACGGTGGAGAGAGAATTGGTTGATGGACAGGAAGCAAAGAGTAGGTATAAATGGATTCTTTTCAGAATGGAAGCCAGTGACTAGTGGGGTACCGCAGGGCTCCGAGCTGGGGCCACAGTTGTTTACAATATATATCAACGACTTAGATGTGAGAATAGATAGCAATATCTCAAAATTTGCAGATGACACGATCTTGGGTAGCGGGGTTGGCTGTGTTGAGGATGCTAGGATTGTGCAGAGTGATTTGGACAAGTTAGGCGAGTGAGCCAAGATGTGGCAGATGCAATATAATGTGAATAAGTGTGAGGCTATCCACTTTGGAGGTAAGAACAGGAAAGACAACTATTATTTAAATGGTATTAGTTTAGGAAAAGGAGAGATGCAGAGAGGCTTGGGTGTTGCTGTGCATCAGTCGTTGAAAGTGGGCTTGCAGTTGCAGCAGGCGGTGAGGAGGGAAAATGCTATGTTGGCATTCATAGCAAGAGGATTTGAGTATAGGAGTACAGAGATCCTGCTACACTTGTACAGGGCCTTAGTGAAACGACACCTGGAGTTTTGAGTGCAGTTTTAATCTCCTTATCTGAGGAAGGACATCCTTGCCATGCAGAGGGTGCAGAGAAGATTCACTAGACTGATACCAGGGATGGAAGGACTTGCATATGAAGAAAGGTTAGATCAACATTCTTTGTAGGGGGGTGGGATCTTATAGAAACATAAAATTCTTAAGGGTTTAGACAGACTAGATGCAGGTAGGTTGTTTCCAATTTTGGGAAAAACCACAATCAGGGGTCACAGTTTAAGGATAGGGGGAAGTTTTTTAGGACTTAGATGAGGAAAAATATCTTCTCTCAGAGGGTGGTGGATCTGTGGAATTTTTTGCTACAGGAAGTAGTTGAGGCTGGTTCCTTGTCAATGTTTAAGTGTAGGTTAGATTTGGCCCTTGTGGCTAAGGGGATCAAGGGGTATGGGGAGAAGGCAGGAAACGGGTACTGATCAGCCATGTTCATACTGAATGGCAATGAAAGCTTGAAGGGCCAAATGGCCTACTCCTGCACGTATTTTTCTATGTTTCTATACTGATTTAATTTTGAGATACATCCCTTCCAGCCCACAAACCCATGCTGCCTGAATACTTATGTGAACAATTGACTTTCTCCACTACTCCCTCCTTCCCTCATCCCTTTCCCTTGAAAGGAGTGAAGAGGGAGCACATTATTGAAGTGTCTACTCTTTTAAATGTGATTTCCAGATGCAAGTGAAAACCACCTATAATATCCATTGTTCAGTACTTTATGACAAGACATTCTTGCCAGGTACTTGTTTAGCATCAACTTCATTTGGTTCTGAGTAAAAATAGAGAAGTTAATGTTACACATCTTAAGCCCCTTTCACACTTGCATCCCAGTAAATCAGTGTCCTGGGATAGGAATAGACCACTCCTAACTGGGACACTGAACGCTTTCACACTTGCAAGGGTTTACCTTTAATCGGAAGTACCTGCAATGCAATTGTCCATTTCACACTTGCCTGATCTCAATGTCGGCGCCTGCAGATGCCAGGGATTGCACTCAGGGTCGAGGCTGATGTTAAGCAGATTTTGATTTCGCCCTTGCCACTTTAAAGGCCTATTGGCGTTCGATTCCTGGGATCACTGGCAAGTGTGAAAGAGGCTTCAGATTCAAATATCATGCATTCTTCTGTCCAATTAGTGCAGACACAGCAATTCCTGGTCTCTGGGTTCATGAACTTGAAGCAATTGTAGTCTGGGATTGGGAATATTCTAGGCTTATTTCAATTCTTAGACAACTCTTGTGCCCTGAGCAATCAGAACTATTTTGAAATGCTGCTCATTGGATTGGGTGTAGCAAAGAGTTGCTGAAAAGTACGACTAGAGTTTTCAAAAAAATGTGCTTGAATTTTCTAAAAAAAAATGCTTTTGACTGATAAAGACTTTTCATATGAAGGTCACCTTTTTGAAAGGAATTAGAAGGAATGACACTCTCATCAACCTTTTTAATTGTCCTGCTCTGAAGGACAGTAACTATAGCAACCTGATGGTTAACTTGAATGGTTTCCATGATCAAGCTGCCTTTCTGAGCTTATCTAAATGGTGACGGTTCTTGTCCAAATGAGGAACAAATTAAATATCTTCCAGTACTCAACATCTGGATAATTCTTTGATGGGCTCCAGAGGAGCATGATTATATTATCTAATTTAGTTATTAAAACCTCTTAGTGTAATATTGTTTTGGTAAAAAGGTAACTATTGTATTTGTCAGTATTAACAGTTCATTATCACTTGAAGCATTCTAGAGATCATGTTATAATTTTGATAGGTTGTCATATACAAAGAGGAGCACACACAAAGTCATTATCAGCTGTAAACAGAGGTTGAATCAAATCCAACCACCCTCAGAAACTTCATTGGAAGGAAGTGATTGTAAAGCAATAACCCAAACTACAGGGGAGATGGCAGGCATACAGACAGTCATTTCATGTCAGGCCTCCGCCTGGAGACCGGCTACAAGAGCGGATCGAAAGCTTAAAACTTACCTTTCAGACAGCAGCCCTGAAAGGCTGCTCCAGCATCGCATTCATGTTGAGCGGCGCCTCGTAGCACCCTCCAGAGCCGATGGAGGTGGGATGACTGGTGCCATGGCACCACCCGTCATAAATACGCGGCGGAGCAGTGGTCGTCATTCCTACCCATAATCCTCTATGCAGCTTGGACCGCTGTGTTTCCCAGAACATGTCCAGCTGTGTGGGGGATTATGGGTAGGGACGACAGCCATTGATCTGCTGCATTTTGACTGCAGAGAGCAAGCCTGAGGCTGAAGCGGCCCAGTGAGGCTGTCACACCCCACACCAGCCTCACTTCTCTCTCTCTCTCTCTCTCTCTCTCTCTCTCTCTCTCTCTCTCTCTCTCTCTCTCTCTCTCTCTCTCTCTCTCTCTCTCTCTCTCTCTCTCTCTCTCTCTCTCTCTCCTTGTTGCTTATGACATGATTGGAAACTTTGGGAAGATAACTGGCTTACCTCACCTCACCCATCCTCTGCACATCACTCCAGGATATGTATTATCCCTTTGAAAGTTTACCTAGCAACAGGATCATTTGACATTGGATAATTTTCCACCCATTCTCTGTTTCATGATCAACCAACTTCAATGAAAGATGAATGCTCTTTATCCAAGAATGCGAGCATTTGCTTGTATCACTCAACAGAACTGATCCAATACCAATGAGCTGCCGTTCTTTCATCATAAGGCACAGTGAGAAATGAATCATTAATTTGGCATTCACAGACTCATCAAAGACATCAGATTAATGGTATTCAAATCTATTCCAGTGCAGAAAGTTCTACCCAGAAACTTGGCCCGATCGATGTGGCCTTGCTTGATTCGGCTTCGATTTGGTGGTGCTCATGGATCCTCCCCTCATGCTCAGCAATGAAGCTCAGGCAGCAGTCAAAATTAAGAGTTAAATAAGCCCTTTTAAGGTGGAATCGCTGGGAGAATGTGGCTGCGGGTGTGTGCTGAAGGTGCTATTCTGGCACCTGACAGGTACACAGCGGGGAGAGGTTCCCCGGGGAGAGGCAAATGCCGGCTCCTGTCAATTGTGGCCATAGTCCTGTCAACTTTCAGGTGTCGGTGTTTGGTGGGGGGGGGGGGGGGGGGAAGGGCTCAGAAATGGAGAATGCACCTACCCAAGGAGGGTTGGGTAAGTACTCCTCAGGTCAGGGTTCTCCACTTTCAGGTGGCCTCCCGATAGCCGCATTGTGGGTCACGTCTCCAGAATGGAGGACCATCGCCTTCCCAAGATCGTGTTCTATGGCAAGCTCTCCACTGGCCACTGAGACAGAGGTGCACCAAAAAAGAGGTACAAGGACTGCTTAAAGAAATCTCTTGGTGCCTGCCACATTGACCACCGCCAGTGGGCTGATATCGCCTCCAACCGTGCATCTTGGCACCTCACAGTTCGGCGGGCAGCAACCTCCTTTGAAGAAGACCGCAGAGCCCACCTCACTGACAAAAGACAAAGGAGGAAAAACCCAACACCCAACCCCAACCCACCAATTTTCCCTTGCAACTGCTGCAAACGTGCCTGCCTGTCCCGCATCGGACTTGTCAGTCACCAACGAGCCTGCAGCAGTCGTGGACATACCCCTCCATAAATCTTCATCCGCGAAGCCAAGCCAAAGGAATGTTGGGGTATTCTGGCCAACTGAAAGGGGCTATATAGAGAACAAGCAAAAACCACTCTGCAGCCCCGAGCAGTGGGTCAGCGAGGCTCCACATACTGAGAGACGGCTCGACTTTTAACTTTCAATTCTATGCGTGAAAGGTCCAGTTCTCTTGTTGACTCCCACAGTGAGATGTTCGCATGTGAGGGATATCCAGGCATTTGTCCCACATCCAAACCTTCAGCAGTACAATGTGTTACTGTGCCTGCATACTGTGTCACTAAAACAACTGTTTGTGACTGAAATTCAATGCTCCACATCAGCTTTGTGCAATTAGAATTTAATACGTCTTTCTAAGAAATGCTGAGTAGATATTTAAATCCTTGGAACTGAACTCCCAGGCAGAGTTAGAGTGATATTACTTTTTTATTTTTAAATATCAGATAAGCCAATTCTACCAGGGTTTGGAATTTAATTTCTTAATTGTACATTGATCAAATTTTAATTTACATTTAGCAAAACTCACCACTGCTGCTTATCTACTGTGAGCAGTTTACAAACGTTATGATTAAGAATCAAATGTTGAAACAGAAGAAACAGATATTGCAGTAAATTTCTGCATGGAAAGCATCATTTGAATCAAGATTTGAATCATAGTCGGACAAACAGGCTGATTTTTTTTATATAGCTGAACTTTCAGGAGCCTTTTAACAGAATCAACATGCTGGCCACCTTCTTTGTTCCTGTCATTATCAACATGCCGGTCACCTTCTTTATCTCCTTCTCCACAGTCTTTTAACTGAGTGAAACACGAAAGTCTGCAGACAGTGTGATTTTAGTAAAAACACAGAAATGCTGAAGGAACTCAGCAGGTAACACAGCGCCCATAGGAGATAAAGATATACAACCAACGTTTCAGGCCTGGTTTGAGTAAAAAGCAGACAGGCACCTGAATTAAGCAGCACCAACCAATTATCACCAAAGGGTGATAAATTGGCACATTTAAGACAGGAGAGGAAAGGTCCCTCAGCCATGTCCCACTGCCAGAGTAGCGTTCACAGCAGCGGCAGTTCGCAGCCCCCCACTCCACCCCCCACCGTGGCAGCAACCCCTCTCCACCTTGTAATGGCATTCAGCCAGGGCTTTTCCTGTGATGTCAGCATGCAAGCGCAGGAGTTACAAGGTTGGCCATTTTCCTGTTCAAGTTGCTGGTGGACACGACCTTTAACTGGGTTACCTGACTACCTCTGAGGTAGGTCAGGGACCCGGTTGGATTTGGACCACGCTGACTGGGTTGGATCCTTTCTAACTGCCGCGTGAGTGGGGCGCTAACTGGACAAATTACTCAGTTAACCCCATTTTACACGGCAGTTTGAAAGGGCCTATTGGCTCCACTAGCCTGCTGTGTCATAAACTCAGAATAGATTGGGTACAGAAACTAGAATCTTTAAGACTGTAGACAGATAGTTTCATCTGTAGAGCCATCTGGAGACCTGCAACTAATTTACCTTAGGAGAATCCCAATTCTACCACAAAAGCCACAGCTCCCAACATGCATTTCGTTTCTGCTCCGGGGCATCCGAAGCAGTGCCTAGGAGGCAACCCTCTGCAAGCTATACAGTGAATACATCTGGAAAGAATTCACTCATGTATTTATTTTATGATTACAAGGCTTGATAGAGGATGTTACAACTGTCCCCTAGATAAACACCCTGCATTTTATGTCTGAGCTACGTAAATAAGTTGGCAAATGTATTCAAAGTAGCAAATTAGAGAACTGTTATCCCAACCACTCATCGGGGACTAGTTCAAATAGGTGAAAGGAAAATGAGATGTGGAAAATAAGCAACAAAATGTTAAATATAAATGAACATTAAAATAAGAAATTACTTGCAGTTCATTTTAAAAAATTCTTCATGATCTTTGGTATTCCCATTGAAGGTTTTTTTTAAACTATTAAAGCTTTATCAACCAGAATGGGAACCACACTGTGTATAGCGTGTTAAAGAAGCTAGCTTCCCATTCCTGAATGAATCTACACCGGGGGCAATGGGTGATGACTGGTCTCCAGGGTCACTCTGCTGTTCAGCAGTGGGGAGTTTGAATGAGCTGAATGAAAAAAAAGGTTCTTGCAAGATGGCAAGATTCTGCCATCTTGGAGTCAGAGTTATACAGTGAAGAAACAGGCCCTTCGCCCGTCACATCCTTGCTGACCTTCCCCCCCCCCTTCATCATAATGCCCGCTTTCTGCCTTTCCTGTTGAAGTGCAAATGCATACTAAATGTCGTCATTGTAATTGCGGCTGATGTTTCACCTTCTCCTCTGGCAGTGTTTTATAAATCTGTTAGGTAGGTGAAACATTGAAAGAATGAGGAAGAGTGGGTGCAAAAAATAGGTTGAAAGCCCAATTTATCTTTTCATTTTACTTATTTTCAAACAGTCCAGCCAACTGATTAATCAAACAGTGATGAATAACAACAATACAAAGCTAACCCCAATGTAAAAAAAGTATAGCTAAGACCCCGGTCGCGTTTGATATTCATCAGGCCCATCATGAAGAAAAAGAAATAACCTCCACAGACTTTCCGTGCTATTTCTCGATCATTTTACTCGGGAATACTTTGTAGAGATGGGTAGAAGCAGATCAGAATCAGAATTTATTGTCATGAAATTCAGTGTTTTGCGGCAGAATCACAGTGCAAACATTCATATTAAAATCATCTTACGACATTACTATAAAAAATAAAATAGTAGTGCACAAAAAGTAAGGCCGTGTCTTTGGTTCATTGACTACTCAGGAATCTGATGGCAGCGGGGAAGAAGCTGTCCGTGTGCCGCTGAGTGCTCATCTTTAGACTCTTGTACCTTTTCCCCGATGGATATAGAGGACCCTAGGCATGACATATCATGCAAAAACTGGAGAGGCAATTGAGCTAAATCCTGGGGAAAACTTCAAGCACAACCACTCCCTATCAACGATAGGTTAGGGTACATTTGCCTCCATCCCAAAGATGAACAAATAAGAAATAAAGACTTGTGCAACTGTATCATACACTCCTGTATAGACTATCAAGACATATTGTGGAGTGGCATCAACTATAGTGAAAAGTACATTACAGAACACTTGCGATTGAGACAAGACCAATCAAATATTTCATATGAGAATCACTATGGTTCTCCTCAGCAGGAATGTATAGTTAGTTGAATCCACATGAGATTTGATTAAATCCATCATTCTGTACACAGTCAGAAGTAAAATATCTAAATGCATTATTTTTCCATCTGATACAAGAGGTGTTTGTCCACTGAATTTTTGCTGCTCTCAGAATAATTCCTTTCTCCTGGCAAATTTTCCACATGATCTATTCCCGGATCCACCCCTTTTCCCTCCCAAATTCTGCCACTTGCCTATACCTGTGGCCGTTAACCTGACAACCCCACGTCTTTAGGAAACCTGGGCATCCAGAAGAAAGCTCTGCACACACACAGCACCTAAAGTCAGAATTGAACCTGGGTCACCAGAGCTATGGCGGCAGCTCAACAAGCGTTGTCCTCATGTCAGATGTTGAGAAGAATAAGGGCACGTACTTGTACGCTAGAAAACTGTGAGATCCAATTGAGTTGAGAGAGATCTTGTAAACTCATTGTGTCACACAATGTAAGGATTAATATTTAAATATCTGGGCATACTTCAGAATTCAGAACTATTGGGTTATTAATATGAATGACCAGCACGGTTCTATCCAGAATAATATCAGAAACAAACCTCATTAAAAGAAAATTCAAGACTTTAATGACAACATGCTGAAGAAAGGGCTTGAAGGTTACTTTGCCTTTTCGTGACCTGCCACCTGTGTGTCATTGCAGTATGGTTTTCCTTGTATCAGAACAGATGGAAATCAGATGCAACTTGGGCAGGCAACCAGGTTAATATCTCACTGAAGTTATCATTAAGGAGAGAGAGAATACTTCCAGTGAAAATGCTTGCACCTCCCAAAAAGACACTGGGCAGAGTTACAGTGTGATGAATGTGTCAACATCCAGTGTTCCAAGTGCTTGAACCACAGGAGTGGACAGATGCAGACCAGGAATTAATTACTTAGAAAATATAATAGATATTTTAAAAAAGCACAACAGAATCACAATATATTTAAAAGGGAATTTAATGATGGTGTCAATTTCAAATCTTTAGTTTTAATTGCATTTTTTAAAATGACATTTGAAACTATACGAGCAGGCAGTTAATGTAGACTCCTGGAATCAGAAATTAAATTTTAAATTTAGATTTAAATTTTAAATTAAATGAAACAAATGAGGACAAGGGAATAAATTTATTCAGACTAAAATATTTTTAGACATGAACATTTCCCCTATTGCACTAACTAATGCAGAGTGTCGAAGAATGAGGAGAGATTTGCCAGAGGTATACAAAGATTATGAAAGGTAAATGTAAAGATTTTTACACTGAGGTTTGGTGAGACAAGAACTAGATGATAAAGGTTAAGAGCAAACAGTAAAATGTTTAAAAGGAACATCAGGGCGAACTTATTCATATAGATAGCGGTGAAAATGTGGAACAAGCTGCTACTAAAATGGAGAATCCTAGCTCGGTTTTGATATTTTAGATACATTTGTAAAGGTACATGGATGGGAGGGGGATGAAGGACAATGATCCAGGTGCAGGTCCTTAGATATCGGCAGAATAATAGTTTGGCCCAGACTACGGGGGAAGTGTTGGAGGATTGGAGGATTGTTGTTCCGCTGTTCAAAAAAGGATCCAAAAGTAAACCTGGTAATTATAGGCCTGTAAGTCGGTGGTGGGTAAATTCATGGAAAGTGTTCTTAGAGATGGTACAGGTACACGATCCTTTATCTGGACATCTAAAATCTGGAAAGCTCCAAAATCCGGCAACTGAGGAGAGAGATGGCAACGCAAGTCAGGCGGGTGAGGGACAGGCAGCTTGAGTCGGGTGGGCGAGGGGGGTGGGGGAGCCTGGCAGCATGAGTCAGGCGGGTGAAGGGACCGGCCGTGCGAGTCGGTGGGGGGGGGGGAAGACCGGCAGCGCGAGTCAAGCAGGCGGGAGGGGGGGTGGGGTGGAGACTGGTAGCACGAATTGGGCGGGCAAGTTTGGGGGAGAGTCAGCAGTGCGACTGGAAGGGGGTGGATACAGCAGCACAATTCGGGTGAGTTTAAATCTGGCTTTCTGAAATCTGGAAAAATCCGAAATTCGGAACACACTGTCTCCCAAGAGTTCCAGATAAAGGATTGTGTACCTGTTATACAACTATTTTGAAAGACAGGAAATTATTTAGAGTAGTCAGCATGGCTTTTGTACATGGTAGATCATGTTTAACAAATCTTATAGAGTTTTTTGAGGAGCTTACTAAAAAGGTTGATGAAGGGAAGGCTGTGGATGCTGTCCATTTGGACTTTAGTAAGGCTTTTGACAAGGTTCCCATAAGAGGTTAGTAAGGAAGGTGGAAGCATTAGGTATTAATGATCAAGAAGTGAAATGGATTCAGCAATGGTTGGATGGGAGATGCCAAAGAGGAGTGGTGGAAAATTGCTTGTTGAATTGGAGGCCAGTGACAAGTGGAGTAACTCAGGGACCAGTGCTTGGTCCTCTGCTGTTTGTCATATATATTAACGATCTAGATGATAGAGTAGCAAATGGATTAATGAATTTGCAGATGATACAAAGGTTGGCAGTGTTGCAGACAATGAGGAAGATTATCAAAGCTTACAGGGTGATATAGGACAGTTAGAAGAGTGGGCTGGAAGATGTTAGATGGAGTTTAATACTGAAGAATGTAAGTTGCTACTGTGACAGATTATATCATATTTTATATTGTATATAGATATGTTTTTGGAGGAGATAGATTGTGGGGGCTTTGAGTGTAGGTCACAAACAAACACTTCACAACACAGATCTCATTTAAAATGCAAGAACTTTGCTGAAAGTGAGTCATGCAGGCACCGAGAGCCCTTGCAAAGACAATGAAACAAGGAGACTGCTTTGCTAAAGAATTTCAAAAGCAGGTGTAAATGGATTATTGTTTTGAAAGCAACAGATGAATGGACTTAGAAGTTTGGGTCAGGTGCTGTAACCTGTCTGATTGCAGTTTTCTATTCTAAGAAGGACATGTGGTTTTGCAAGCAGAGAGAGAGTGGAGACCAAACACAGAGAAAGAGAGAGAATTGGTTTCCACAGTCATGGCAACCTGGCAGCTTGTTGAAACCCCATTTTGAACACAGGTTGTAAATTCTGAGTTCAGCCTATTGAAAACCCTTGTGGTCCATACAAGAGGAAATGCTAGGCTAGCATGTTTCACCAGAAATAAAGGAAACAAAAGGAACTCTGTGGTGACCTGCAAAAGAAGAGGGTTATCATTTGGAAAATCCTGATGGGGCAAGTTTCTTCGGCAAGACACAAGTGGTTGATTGACAGGAGTTTGTGTGTCCAACAAGCAATGGATCTCTCTCTGAAGTCAACCTTGCTGAGTAGTAACCATTTAAGCACCAGAGCTTGGTGAAAATTCCTAAATGTTAACTTCTGTGCACAGTATAAGAATTGCCTGATACCAGTGAACTTGGAGGAGTGAGAAGTGAGATTGGACTATGAATCAAAGAACTTTTCTAAACTTATACATATTACATACATGCACACCTAGATTTAGAAGGGGGTTAAGTTAGGCTAAGTTAAGTTCATTGTAATAAGTTTGATCCTGTTTTTATGTTTAATGAAAATTAAAAACGACTTTTGTTTAAGTAACTATTTGTCTTGGTGAATTTCTATTGCTGTTGGGTTTTGGGGTCCTCTGGGCCTGTAACACTACATATTGGTAGGACTAACCAAAATATGCCATACACGTTAAATGGTAGACAATTGAAGAGTGCTGGGGAACAAAGGGATTTAGGAGTCATGGTACATAATTCCCCAAAATTTGAATCACATGTGGATAGGGTGGTAAAGAAGGCATTTGGAATGTTGGCTTTAATAAATCAGAGTATTAAATACAGGTGTTGGGATTTTATGTTGAAATTGTACAAGGCATTGGTGAGGCCAAATTTGGAATACTGTGTACAGTTTTAGTCACCGAATTACAGGAAGGATATAAACAGTATAGAGAGTGCAGAGGAGGTTTATGAGAATATTGCCGGGGTTTCAGGGTTTGAGTTACAGGGAATGGTTGAGCAGGGTGGGACCTTATTCCCTGGAGCGTAGAAGATTGAAGGGTGATTTGATAGTTATTCAAAATTATAAGGTGTAAAGATAGCCAATTTGGATAGGCTTTTTCCATTGAGAGTGGGAGAGATTCAAACAAGGGGGCATGGATTGAGAGTAAAAGAGGAAAAGTTTAGGGGAAACATGAGGGAGAATTTCTTCATGCAGAGGGTGTAGAATGAACTTCCGGCAGAGGTGGTAGAAGAAAAATTGATGTTAATATTCAAGGAAAGGTTGGATAGGTACATGGATGGGAGAGGTGTGGAGGGTTATGGGCCAAATGTGGGTCAGTGGGAGAAGATATTTGGCACAGAGAAGTAGGCCTGTAAATGTTTATATGGTTATAGATGTGCTGAAGGGACAGTTTCTGTTCTGTAGTATTCTATATTTTGATGGTTCTAATGCTAAGAAATTCCGAGAGTGATTACAATGTTTTCACTGAAGAAACCAGTTGGGGTGGCATGGTTAGTGTGGTGGTTAGCACAACATTGTTACAACGCCAGCGATCGGGACTGGGGTTCGCATCCCATGTTATCTGTAAAGAGGTGGTATGTTTTCCCCGTGTCTGTGTGGCTTTCCTCTGGTGTTCCTGTTTCTGCCCACCATTCAAAACATATCAGGGGTTAGAACCATAGAACAGAAAACAGGCCATTCAGCCCTTCTAGTCTATGCCAACCATTATTTCACTAGTCCCACTGATCTGCTCCCATTCCATCACCCTCCTGACTTCTCCCACCTATGTACCTATCCAATTTATTCTTAAAGCACACAATTGAGCATGCATCACAATCAAACCTGCATTTGCTACACCAGGTGGCAGCTCATTCCATACTCCCACTTTTCCCTAAGGTCCCCCATAATCCTTTCCTCTTTCATCTTAAAACTATGACCTCTCATACTCATCTCCCCCAATCTAAGTGGAAAAAGCCTACTTGCATCCATTCTGTTTATACCTCTCATAATCTTGTAAACCTCTATCAAATCTCCCCTAATTCTTGTTCGCTCCAAGGGATAAAGTCCTAACCTGTTTAATCTTTTTCTGTAATTCAACTCCTGAAGACCCAGCAACATCCTTCTCTGCACTCTTTCATTCTTATTGGTGTCCTTCCTGTAGTTAGGTGACCGGAACTGCACACAATATTCCAAATTTGGCCTCATCTATGTCTTAAACAACTTCAACATAACATCCCAGCTCCTATACTCAATACTTTGATTTATAAAGGCTAAGATGCCAAAAGCTTTCTTTACAACCCTCTCTACCTGCAACGATGTATCCTGATTCCTAGATCTCTCTGCTGCTCTGCACTCCTCAGTGCCCGACCATTCACTATGTATGTCTTACCACAGATTGGGTTGTAGGTTAATTGGGTGGAACGGGCTCACGGGATGAAATGGCCTGTTACAGGGCTGAATGTCTAAACTTTTTTTTAAAATTGCAAATTTAAAATTTTTTGAAAGACAAAGGAAAAACCAGAGACTAAGTAGAATGTCAGTAAAGACACTTGGATGTAACAAGGTTAATATTTCAATAACATTTATGATTTCAGTGACAGCAAGTAGAGAAGCCTGGAATTTCAAAAAAAATTAATGCAAACTAATGATAATGACCAAGAAGGATTTGATTTGCTCATAGCTTGAGACCATGTAATCAGTCATCCTTACTTAGTCTGGCCCATCACTAACACTAGATCTACACCAGTTTGACTCTGCACTCTAAAAGAGCTCAGCAAACCATTTTGCTGCAAGAATAGACAATGAAATATAACCACACCACCACAGAATAGGCACCTGGCATGACAAGGACACACATACATCAACCAAACTCACGTCCTCTTGACTCCCAACATGGTAATATATAAAACAAAAAGTAAAAACATACAGCTGGGGAAAGTCTGCAGGTCAAATAGTGTAATTTACACATCAAAGTAAAGAATACAGGCCTGAGCCCTTCATCAAAGGATGAGCAAAGTGTAGACAGGAGCCCGAACAAAATGGTGGTGAAGAGGAGCACTGTCCCACAGGTAAAATGTGGATAAGGGAGGGAGGGCACAAGAGCAAACAGGAGGAGGGGGGAGTGGCTTTGTGAATGGAGAAGGTAGGGTGTGGAGAGCTGGAGGAAAGAAGAGAAGGATAGTGAAAAGAAGAACAGGGAGTGGTCTAGCAGAAACTGTAGTCATTGATGCTTGTGCCATCCGGCTGGAGAATGTCCTTGGTTTGGCAGTGCATGGGGCCATGGACAGACATGTCAACATGGATATGGGGTGTAGAATTAAAATGGTCATAAGAAGGGGTGGGATACAATTTCCCTGCTACTGCTAAACATATCAAATAGATGTCCAGTTGAATTATTACATCAGTTTGAAGTCAACCTCATTAATATGGTGTCTCACAAAATGGTGTGTGCGTGTGAGAGAGAGAGAGAGAGAGAGAGAGAGAGAGAGAGAGAGAGAGAGAGAGAGAAATGATTACATTCAGATCAGACAGAATCTGATTTGATGGAAAGGCAAGCTGTAGGGGACAAGTGCACTTCTCATGCTCCCAATACATTTGGATGTTGGTGATGGTCCTTCTTGCTGCACTTTCAAAGATTATTGCATCTGTGATACATGTTATTGAGGTCTCCCTCTCTCTTTTTTGTCACCAGCCACGTGTCTGTCCTTTCTCCTCTAACCTCCCTCAACTTCTTCTGTTTTGGACTTTTTCTGCATTGGAAAAAGGTCATTTTTAACGACTCTTGTAGAGTTTTTCGAGGAGGTTACCAAGAAGGTAGATGAAGGAAAGCTGTGGATGTTGTCTACATGGACTTTAGTATAGCCTTTGACAAGGTCCCTCCTGGGAAGTTAGTTCAGAAGGTTAAGACACTAGGCATCCATGGGGACGTTGTTAACTGGATTCAATATTGGCTGTTTGGGAGAAAACTGAGAGTAATACCGAATGGTTACTTCTCAGACTGGAGACCTGTGACTAGTGATGTGCCTCAGGGATCTGTGTTGGCATTATTATTGTCGATATCAATAATCTGGATGATAGCGTGGTAAATTGGATCAGCAAGTTTGCTGATGACACAAAGAGAGGAGGCATTTTAGATAATGAAGAAGATTTTCAAAGCTTCCAGAGAGATTTAGTCCAATTGGGAGAATGGACCAAAAAATGGCAGACAAGTGTGTGGTGTATTTGGAAGGACAAACCAAGGTAGGTCATACACAGTAAATGGTAAGGCACTGAGAATTGCGAAGGAGCAAAGAGTTCTGGGAATACAGAAACATTGTTCTCTGAAGTTGAACAGGGTTGTAAAGAAAGCTTTTGGCATCATAGCCATTAAAAATCAAATTAATGAGTACAGGAGTTATGTTGAAGTTGTTTAAGACATCGATGAGGGCAATTTTGGAATATTGTGTGCAGTTCAGGTTGCCCAACTACAGGAAGGATATCAACAAGATTGAAAGAGTGCAGAGAAGGATGTTGCTGGGTCTTCAGGAGCTGAGTTACAGGGAAAGATTAAACTGGTTGGGTTGTTATTCCTTGAAGCAAAGAAGAATGAGGGAGATTTGATAGATTTATAAGATTATGAAAGGTATAAACAGAGTGGCTGCGATTAGGCTTTTATCCACTTAGATTGGGGGAGATAAATACAAGAGGTCACAGTTTTAGGCTGAAAGGGGAAAGGTTTAGGGGGAGCATTAGGGGAAAGTTCTTCACTAGGCATTTTCAGGTGGTCATTTGCCCCCCATGTAAAGCCGCATGTTTAGGCAATATGTGGCTGTTTTGAGGCCACCTGAATGTGCAGGAGGTGCTCTTGAGGCGAGCTACGTAACCCTCCTCCGAGAGGGATAATCAGCTCAGCTCAGTGGCTCCCCCAGCCACCTGAATGCAGCTGGCTGAAAGTGGATGTGAAAGGGCCAGGCTGCTGATCACAGCTGACACTGGGCAGGAGCCGGAGGGTGCTCAGAGCTATATCCTGTGCAGCTGTGTCCTTCAGGTGGCCAGCATTGTGGCTTAAACGCTGCCACCTGAAGGTCAATTTAAAGCGCCGCTTCTGCTTCTTCAGGCACATTCTTAGCGTAGAATGCACCTGAAAAAGCCTACTCAGAGAGTGGTGGGAGTGTGGAATGAGCTGTCAGTTGATGTGGTGAATGTGGGCTGAATCTTAAGAATAAATTGGATAGATACATGGATGGGAGAGGTCTGGAGGGTTAGAGAAGGTGAGCAGGCCAATGCAGATTAGCACAGAGTAGAAGGGCTGAATGGCCTGTTTTCTGTGCTGTAGTGTTCTATGTTTTTATGGAACTACTGAGCAATTCTTGGAGGTTATGTTGAAGCATTGTCTTTGAAGCAGAATTACAGGAGTCACTCGCTGAGGCAGGGTAGTGGGTGCTAATTAGTAATAGTATTGACCTAAAGATATGATTAACTTATAAGTATGAAGTGGTGTGCAATGATGTAATAGCCAGGTTCATTCATACTTTTCAGTGTTATAACACTACTTTAGGTGTGACAGTCTTGGTCAAATGGGATAGCATTAAGGATGCCTGGGTTGTTGACACATAGGTGTGACATCTGTGCAAAGTTTCTCTGGCTTGGCTTCGCGGACGAAGATTTATGGAGGGGTAAATTCCACATCAGCTGCAGGCTCGTTTGTGGCTGACAAGTCTGATGCGGGACAGGCAGACACAGTTGCAGTGGTTGCAAGGGAAAATTGGTTGGTTGGGGTTGGGTGTTGGGTTTTTCCTCCTTTGTCTTTTAACAGTGAGGTGGACTCTGCGGTCTTCTTCAAAGGAGGTTGCTGCCTGCCGAACTGTGAGGCACCAAGATGTACGGTTTGAGGCGACATCGGCCCACTGGCGGTGGTCAATGTGGCAGGCACAAGAGATTTCTTTAGGCAGTCCTTGTACCTCTTCTTTGGTGCACCTCTGTCTTGGTGGCCAGTGGAGAGCTCGCCATAGAACACGATCTTGGGAAGGTGATGGTCCTCCATTCTGGAGACGTGACCTACCCAGCGCAGTTGGATCTTCAGCAGCGTGGATTCGATGCTGTCGGCCTCTGCCATCTTGAGTACTTCGATGTTAGGGATGAAGTCGCTCCAATGAATGTTGAGGATGGAGCGGAGACAACACTGGTGGATGCGTTCTAGGAGCCGTAGGTGATGCCGGTAGAGGACCCATGATTCGGAGCCAAACAGGAGTGTGGGTATGAAAACAGCTCTGCATACGCTAATCTTCGTGAGGTTTTTCAGTTGGTTGTTTTTCCAGGCTCTTTTGTGTAGTCTTCCAAAGGCGCTATTTGCCTTGGCGAAAGTGGATGTCTGTTGTCTATCTCATTGTTGATCCTTGCATCCGATGAAATGGTGCAGCCGAGATAGGTAAACTGCTTGACTGTTTTGAGTTTTTTGTGCCCGATGGAGATGTGGGGGTGCTGGTAGTCATGGTGGAGTGCTGGCTGATGGAGGACCTCAGTTTTCTTCAGGTTGACTTCCAGGCCAAACATTTTGGCAGTTTCCGCAAAACAGGACGTCAAGCGCTGAAGAGCTGGCTCTAAATGGGCAACTAAAGCGGCATCGTCTGCAAAGAGTAGTTCATGGACAAGTTGCTCTTATGTCTTGGTGTGAGCTTTCAGGTTCCTCAGATTGAAGAGACTGCCATCCGTGTGGTACTGGATGTAAACAGCGTCTTCATTGTTGAGGTCTTTCATGGCTTGTTTCAGCATCATGCTGAAGATTGAAAAGAGGATTGGTGACTAATGAGGCAATTTCTGGAGTTCCAAGGTGTGATTCAGGCTCACCTCTGTCAGTCACACATTGGGCTCAGCCTCCCCTTGGTACACGAAGCATTAGATTGAAAAGGGCTGTCTGCACTACTGCAACACTTTCTTTTGCCTTTGAATTACTGTGACCATGTATAATATTATCTATTTTATGCATTTATTTTTGGAATCTGGAGACAATAAAAACTGCTGGAGGAAATCAGCATCTATAGCGGGAAAGGGACAATCAACATCTTGGGTTGAGGTCGGAGAAATCCCCCTGTAGTCACCCTCCATCAGGATTTCCGTCAAGATCCTTCACTTGAAGTTGTACTTGAGGCAGTGATACAGTTGCACATAATAGGAAATAAGTGTCCGTGGGAATCCTCATCATTGACTCCAGGCCCTTGACACGTCTCTCCTCAATAATGAAACAACAATGAGCTTATTTTCATAAACATTATACAATGTATATATGCACCAACATTGTTACTTGCTGCAGCCAGTGTGGGAACTTGTGAAGAAAAAAAAAATCTATAATGGTAAACTAATTGAATTAAAAGAGACAATAAATGCATAAAATAGATAACATTATACATGGTCACAGTAATTCAAGTGCAAAAGAAAGTGTTGCAGTAGAGGAGACAGCCCTTTTCAATCTAATGCTTCGTGTACCATGGGGTGGCTGAGCCCAATGTGTGACTGACAGAGGTGAGGCTGAATCACACCAGCATCCGCAACCCAACAGCAGCAAAGGCTTGGCCTTGTTCAAAAGTCCCTAAAAAAATGACAAAAGCTCATCCTCAGCCAATCCGTGTCATCAAAGAACAGCTCAAATGATAGGATTCAGCAAAGACTTTGGATGTTGATCATATCACAGCTGAAGGGTTTAGGGCTGGCTGCATCTCCAGCTACTTCCTTTCAGTCCAGCTGACAATGCAGAGCCTTATCTCAGCATGTCCATTCCACGAAACAAAGGTGATGTAAACAATGAACCATACCATCGATAACCATTACAGGGTCCTTAATAACAAGCAACCTATTCACTCGCACACAATTTATGCCCGACAAAATCGGTATGATTCCCAAACTCAGTGTATTCTTGGCCCAAGCATGAAGTCCAAGAGCGAACCTTTCCTGACGTTTACTGCCATTAAGGCGTTCTTGCCGATTTGAAGTCAATAGGAATAAGGAGGGAGATCACTTCTGGGAAGTTTCTGTGAACAGATTTGCTGCAACAGTTTCTTCTTTACAATAATACTTCAAACCTAACACATTGGGCCTGCCTGGTGCTGAGAAGAACGATGACTAAAACCCAAGCTTCACTTTGTATGAGAGAGGTTAGCTAATAATGGTTGAGAATCTTGGAAACAAAAGGACAAGATGAAAGATTATCATTCTATTTGCATTCTTGAAGCTTCTGTGGGGATGATGTCACTTTATTTTCTGACAGATATTTCTAAAGTGCTGTTAAAATTCGACAGTAAAAAGCAACCAAGCTAACTAGCCTCATAGTAAATGGTTTGAGAATTCTGCTCCTATCCCATCCTGCCTGATTTACCTACGAGTCAATCTAATTTAATTAACCCCGAGTTTTATTAATATAAATATTCCCATATTGATTGCTGGAGATGACGCATTCATGACTTAGTCATAAATCAAAGCCACTTAATGGAGCTGCATTTGCTCTTTGCTATTAAATCAATTTTAATGATAAAAAATTACTTAGTGGGCTGTCAGTAACGAATGCCCAACAATTTGCTCGTCTCTTGGATATTGAGAAAAATACATGCTCAGTCATCTGGCACTGCTTTCTCTCCCAGAAGCACAATGGACAATTAGAAATGCTTCCATTTAAAAAGGACCACAGAGGAAGTCATGGGAACTTGGAGGATAGGTTTCTCTATCTTCTGACGATTGTCCCAGAAACTCCAAGATCAAAAGATTCATTAAATTCATGTTCATTGTCATCTGATTGCAAATATACACCCCAACGATACAGAATACCTCCAGTACATGGTGCACGCACAAAACCGCACAATACACAGTACATAAAAATCACATAAATAACCAAAATAAATGCCTATATATATATATATATATATATATATATATATATAAAATGTTTGGGATGATTGTCACAGTTATAGGATACCATTCGCCAGTCTCACAGGCTGTGCGGAAGAAGCTATTTCCCAGCATGACAGTCCTGATTTTGATGCTCCTGTACATTTTTTTTATGGAAGTGTGTTGAAGATACTTGGATTAATATCAAGTATTTATAACAATCTATTGGATTTAAGATCGGGCTCAATGGCTGGGATGAAGAATGATTGGGAATGTGATTTGAATATAACATTTTCAGATGAAGATTGCTCCTCAACTATTAACTGATTCACGATTCCTCATTTTGTGCAAGGCATTGTTTATTACAATTTAAGGTGGTCAATGGGATAAATATGACTCAACTCAAATTATCTCATTTTTATGCAGATGTTAATCCACTTTGTGATAAGTGTAACATTTTTGAAATTTCACTGATCCATATGTTTTGGGAGTACCCTAATTTAGAAAACATTTTTGGGAAAATATTTTCCAAACTTTATCAATGACTTTGAAGATCAAAACAGAACCCTGCCCTTTAATAGCTTTGCTTGATTTTTTTTTCCTCGTGAACCCAGGAGAGAGTTTTACCATGTTGATAGCCAGATGAGCAATTTTAATGAAATGGAAAGATGACTCTTCACCTACTCGTACACAGTGGTTACATGATGTAATGTCATATTTAAGGTTGGAGAAAATTAGATACAACATTAAAGTCAGAAAGTTACAATTTGACAAGAAGTGGGGACAATCCATGGTCTTTTATAATAATGGGGAAGAATTAAAAAGTTTGAAGTCTTCTGGGGATCGCGATAGGTTAGTAACATTAATTTTTTTTAGAATAAATACATAAATATAGGTTTATGTGTGGTTATGTGCAGTTATCTTATCAACAAATAAAATGAAATTATATATTTATCTATGTAAAGGGGTTTTCAATTTTGTTACATTTAATTTTTATTCATTATATTGGATACATTATGAGAAATGGATTAATCCCTATTTAAAATATAATAGAATTAGATGTCTTAAGAAATGTGATATGTATATGATACAACCTTTTGTATGCAATTATTAGATATGTATGTAGATTTATATTAAACTGAGTAAAAATATTTTAAAATTTAAAAAACAGATACTGTGTAGTGGATGGAAATGGTCTTCTAAATTTCCTTGAGCCTTCTTTAAAAGGTGGACCCAGTAAATGTTGTTTCTAGAGACACCAGTGATCCTCTCAGCTGTTTTTAATGATCATTTGCATTGACTTCCTAATTCTTTGCAATTAAATATATGACACAAATGATCCAACAACTCAGGACATTCTCATTTATGCTCCTCCAAAAGGTTTGGCTCCAGTTCCGCCTGCCTTTTTGTTGGCTACATGGAGCAATCCAGGCTACAAGCCTTCACAGGCAAGGTCCCTCAACTCTTCCTCCACTATATTGACAGCTGCTTTGACTACAAGAGATGCTCCACTTGCACCCACATGTCCTTCTTCACCGTCATTCAGGGCCCCAAACAGTCCATCGAAGTGAATCAACATTTCACTTGTGAATCTGCAGGGTCATCTACTGCATCCAGTGCTTCTATTGTGGTGTCCTCTACATCGGAGAGACTGGATGCAGACTGAGAGATCACTTTGTTCAGCACTTCAGCTCTGTCCACCACAATTATGGGATCTCCCAGTGGCCATACATTTCAATTCTCCATCCCATTCACTTGCTGATATGCCTGTCCATGGTCTCATGCACTGCCAGTCTGAGACCACCTGCAAATTTGAGGTAGTCCTCATCTTCCATCTGGGCACCCTCCAATTGGATGGCATTAACATCGACATTCTCCAGTTTCTGTCAAATTACTCACCCCACTTTTTCTTCCCGTGTCACTTTTCCACCAGCTCTATCTCCCTTTTCCCTCTGTCTCCTTTCACACAGCCTAAATCAATTCCAACCTCTCCTCTTATCATATCCAATTTACACCTTTTGTTGGTCTGGACTCCTCCTTTTCAGTCTTCAGTCTCTTTATTCTCACGCTTTCCTGCTCTTTGCTTATTCCTTGAAGAAGGCCTCAAGCCGAAACATCGGTAATCCATCTCTAACTCTTATGGATGCTGTGAGACTGGCTGAGTTTCTCCAGGATTCCTATCTCTTCTTACTACAATCTGCAGACTTTCACGTTTCACCCCTCCAAAAGGTTGTTAAGATGGGGGTCGGTAGCTTTGCCCTCCTCAGGAAGTCCAGGCACTGCTGCTTCTTCCTCACTGATAAGGAGGAATTGTGTGTCCAGGAATAAGGCTCCCTCTAAACCAGTGGTTCTTAACATTTTTTTTCCCCCCACTCATATACCATCTTAAGCAATCCCTTACTAACCACAAAGCATCTATGGCATCTTATCCCATGGGTGCTCTGTGGTTAGTAAGGGATTACTTTTCAGTGGTGGCCAACCTTTTAATTTAGACATACAGCACAGTAACAGGCCATTTGGCCACAAGTCCATGCCACCCAATTAACCATGGACCGCAGTGGCCTGTTACCTTGCCGTATGTCTAAATGAAAAATTAAAAGGTTGGCCAATTCTGCTTTAGCTGGTATGTAAGTAAAAATAAAAGTTTGAGAACTACTGCTCTAAATCCATTGTTCTTCACAGCAAGAAAGTAGATCGAGGAAATTATGTGAAGCTGCGCTGTAAGGTGATCCAGCAAACTCTAAACCATCCATTGCTGTATTGTTTTTGTTCAAATCCTTGAGTTATCACCTTCCAGTGATGGAAATACTTGACATACAGAAGCTCTGAGAGTGACATCTTCAGGGGCCCTGCATGTCATAGGATTACTCCCGCAACAGCCTTGCATGTGAATGAACCTGGGAATTAATGAGTTGGTGGTCTTGGATAATTTCACCTCCCTTGCCAAGCCTTTTGCCGATTCCTTCACAAGAAACTTCTCACTGGCATCTTTCATCCCCCCACCTCCCCAGAAGAAAGGGGTGAAATGGTCTTAGGGAGCCCTCAGCTGCACATCTTCACACAGGTGAACACACCTGAAGATGTTCGTTCATGTGCACGTAGATGGAATAGTTAAGCAATTATACCTTTTGTAATGACTATATCACTGCGTCCAGTGGCATCACTCCCAGTCCAATCAGAAAAGCATTTAACCACTTGGAAAGTCCACTTGCAAAAGAGGACTCAAGAGGGATGACCCAACTGCAGAACAGTGATCTTTGATGTTTCTGCTCATAGTGAGTTGAGAGCCGCTGATGATTTGGGCTCCATTCTACCCTCAGGTGCAAATTCTTCCTGTGACCGTCTGGGCTCTGGTTTCCTCTCACAACCAAAGATGTGCTGGCACATTAATTAGTCTCTGGTGCGGGCAGGTGGGAGGAGAATTGGGGAGGTGTCGGAGAGAATAGATCCCATGGACACAAATGGGGGAATGGGATTGATGGAAATGATATGAAGGTAGATTAATTGGCCATCTAAATAATTTCTTCAAATGGGTTAATTTAAAAAATAATTAAAAAAAAATTCGATATAGATTAAACATCGAACCCTTTAGTGGGCCTCTGGTTCAATGGGAGGGAATGATTCTTCTTTATCTCTGGTTCAGAGTCGTGTTAATTCTTTTTCCCCTCTTTTGGAGAGGAATTGAAATAATAAAGTCAGTTTCTGGTTCTCGCAGCAGGTGGACGTCTCTTTATTCGGTAGAAGGTGCTACAACAGCATCATTAGGATTCAAATGTTGGTCAGTGGGCACTGGTGCAAAAATGGACACGATCTGCTCTTAGCTACTTCTTCACAGCTCACGACAGCTAAGGGTTAGGCTGGAATATCAGTAGAACAAATGTTCTCCATTAGCCTCTCTCCGAGTCAATTATCAGACAGAGCAACAAAGATCTACACTGACAGAAAGGAACTAGGAAACACAAAACACTATGGAATAAAACACGGAAGTCTGCAAAAGCCATGAATGTAGTAAAAAAAAAACACAGAAATGCTGGAGGAACTCAGCAGGTCTCGCAGAGTTCATAGGAGGTAAAGATAGACAGGTATAACTGACAATGAGACCCAGCCTTTCTTCACACCGTGAAGGAGGGCCCAGGCACAAAACGTTGATAATTTATCTTTACCTCCTATGGTCGCTGTGAGATCTGCTGAGCTCCTCCAGTATTTCTGTGCTTTAACATGAAACACTCTGCCTACAGTTCTCTCTCCCGGGGCAAACAGAGATGTCAAGATTCAGCTTAAAATCCGTTGTGTCAGCCTGGTCTTTGCCAGCCTGTCTCGCTGGGTGTTCACTGATTACAGCTTCAGAATACATGCAAGATTTTTAGTTTACAAAGTGATGGTCCTCACTATCCTCTACAGCTGTGAAATGTGGACGACCTACAGGGAAAAAAGCTTGAAAATCCTTTTGTCACAGCTCCTCCATGCAGAGTGCCAAGAGCATCACACTAATATCAGTGATGTCAGAGGGAGTATCATCACCATTGAGAGCCTGATCATCTGGCATCATCTAAGGTAGAGGGGCCACTCTGTTCAAATGCCTGACACCTAACTGTCAAAACCATTGCTGCCATCCAACATAACTAGAGAGAGGTCAAAGGAAATGCATGAAAGGCGCTCTCGACATGACAATCACAAAAACGGGGAAGACTAGGCACCAGGACAAGGCCATCTGGTGACCAAGAAGAATGCAACGAAATTTGAGGGAAATTTTCCCACCCTGGTCTCAGAACAAAACTTGGGGCATCACGGTTATCGAAGCAATTAGGGCAGTATTACAGTGCTGGCAACCTGGCTTCGAAACTGGTGCAGTCTGTAAGGAGTTTGCACGTTCTCCCCATGTCTGTGTGGGTTTCCTCCCACCTTTCAAAACATATGGGAGATGCGGGTTAATTGGGGTATTTGGGCGGCTCAGGCTCATGGGTCAGTAGGGCCTGTTATTGCGCTGTTCATCTAAATTTAAATTTAAAGAAAAGAAAGGAACACATAACAACTGTGATCTAACACTGCCTTTTAAATACCATGTGCAACATTTGGTTCAATGTTTGCTTCCTTGAGGATCAACTGCTTAGTAACCTGAATGTCCAATTGCAGTAATTTTTGTTTAATTCTTGCACCTACATTCCATTCGATTGAAAGAAACCCTATACTGTGAAGCTTATTATTATTAAAATAACATGGTCCATTTGATGCCATCAGTGGATCCCAAATCTGTTTCCTTCCAACCTCTTCTTCTTTGACAAACCTATCACCGCTGAAAATGGCGACACAGTTAGACAGAGTGGTGAAGAACGCTGAAGGCGCACATTTTCTTGTCGGTCAGAGCATGGAACAAGGGTTGGGATGTCATGTTATGCATGTACGAGATGCTAATGAGACGGCACTTGAAGTACTGTGTGTCGTTCTGTTCACTCTGCTATAGAAATGATGTGGTTATGCAGGGGAGGCTGCAGAACAGGATGTTCCTGGAAATGAAGAACTGAAGGGCTTGAGTTTTCATGGGAGACAGGATAATCTAGGACTCTTTGACCTGAAGCAAAGGATGTTGAAGAGTAACCTTGACAAGATTTACAAAATCTTGGAGCATAGATAAAGTGCCCTTGACCTCCTCTCTCTCACTCTCCACATTATTCCAAACCTCATCATCAAACCCGCAAACAAGGGTGGCATTGTCATGACCTCCATCTGGCTGAAGCCAGTCAACAACTCACAGACACCTCCTCTTACCCCTCCACCAGGACTCCACTAACACTTATCAAACCAATATTGCTGAATTCATCACTTCTAGTAATCTCCCTAACATAACCTTCAACCTCAGTTTCTGAGCTACCTATTTCTACCTCCTACTCAAGATCCTCAAACCCAATTGTCCCAGTAGATCCATTGTTTCTGCAAACTCCTGCCCCACTGAAATGAAATCCACCAACCTTGACTCCATTTTGTCTACCCTGCTTCAGACCCTCCCCATCGACTTACGCGTTACTTCACACACTCTCCATCACTTCAACTATGTCCAGTTCCCTGAACTCAATCGCCTCATGATTACCATTTACCATGGACACCCAATCACCACACACCTTCATCCCCCATACTGAAGGCCTCAAAACCCTTCATTTATTTCTGGACAACTAACCCAATCAGTCCCCCTGCACCACCTCTGGCTGGCACAACATCCTCACCCTAAATAACTTCTCCTTTGACTCATTCCACTTTCTCCAAATCCAAGGAGTAGCCATGAGTACCCACATGGGCCCAGGCTATGCCTGGATTTTTGTTGGCTATGTGGAGCAATCAATGCCTCAAGCCTATACAGGCAAGGTCCTCAACAACATTTATGATTACTTTGGTGCTGCTTCATGAACTCGTTGACCTTATTCAATGTGCTTCCAACTTCTGCCCTGATCTCTAATTCACTTGATCCATCTCTAGCAACACTCTCCCTTTCTTTGATCTCTGTCTCCATCTCAGGAGAAAAAATTTTGACAGATATCTTCTACAATCCCATCAACTCCAGAAGCTACCACAACTAACCCTCCTCATATCTTGTCCCCGGTTAGGATTCCATTTCATATAAACCATAAAACCATTTACAGCACAGAAACAGGCCAGTTTGGCCCTACTAGTCCATGGTGAACATCTTCTTCCATCTAATCCCACTGACTCGCATTTGGCCCATAACCATCCACACCTCTCCCATCCATATATCTATCCAAACTTTCCTTGAATATTAACATAAATCTTGCTTCTATCACCTCTGCCAGAAGTTCATTCCACACCTCCACCACCCTCTGCATAAAGAAATTCTCCCTCATTTCTCTGAAACATTTCCTCTCTTACTCTCTATCCATGTCTTCTTGTTTGAATCTCCCCCACTCTCAATTGAAAAAGCCTATCCACATCGATTATCTTTCCCCCTTATAATTTAAATACAACTATCAAATCACCCCTCAACCTTCTATGCTCCAGGGAATAAAGCCCCAGTCTGCTCAACCTTTCATGCAACTCAAACCCTGAAATCATATATAACATATATAACAATTACAGCACGGAAACAGGCCATTAGGCCCTTCTAGTCTGCACCAAACCAAACACTCCTCTCTAGTCCCACCTACCTGCACAATGACCATAACCCTCCACCTTCTTCTCATCCATATACCTGACTAACTTTTTCTTAAATAATAAAATTGATTCTGCCGCCACTATTTCTCCCGGAAGCTCATTCCACACCGCTACCACTCTCTGAGTAAAGAAGTTCCCCCTCATGTTACCTCTAAACCTCTGCCCCTTAACTCTTAACTCATGTCCTCTTGTTTCAATCTCTCCTACTCTTAACGGAAATAGTCTATCCACATCCACTCTGTCTATCCCTTTCATAATCTTAAATACCTCTATCAAATCCCCTCTCAACCTTCTACACTCCAAAGAATAAAGACCTAATCTGCCCAATCTCTTCCTGTACTCTAGATGCTTAAACCCAGGTAACATTCTGGTAAATCTTCTCTGCACTCTCTCCACTCTGTTTATATCTTTCCTATAATTAGGCGACCAGAACTGCACACAGAACTCCAAATTAGGCCGCACCAACGTCTTATACAATCTCAACATCACTTCCCAACTCCTATGTTCCATGCAATGATTGATAAAGGCCAGCATACTAAAAGCCTTCTTCACCACCCTATTCACATGAGTTTCTACTTTCAGGGAATGATGTACCATTACTCCTAAATCTTTCTGCTCTTCTGTATTCATCAATGCTCTCCCATTTACTACGTATGTCCTGTTCTGATTCTTCTTACCAAAATGAAGCACCTCACACTTATCAGCATTAAATTCCATCTGCCATTTTTCAGCCCACTTTTCTAAGCAGCCCAAATCCCTCTGCAATCCTTGAAAACCTTCTTCATTTTCCACTATTCCACCTATCTTAGTATCATCTGCATATTTACTAATCCAATTCACCACCCCATCATCTAGATCATTAATGGCAACATTCTTATAAAGCTCCTCTGCACACTCTCTATATTCTGTTTTTATCCTGCCATCTTTCAGCCCATTCTTCTAAATGTCCTTTGTCACCCTTAAACCTTTGATAATTTTCCTCACTGTCCACAACACCAACCTTTGTATCATCTGCAAATGTACTAATCCAATTTACCATAGATCATTAATATATATGACAAACAGCAGTGGACCCAGTATTGATCCCCGAGGCCTTCAATTTGACAAATAATTTTCAATCACTCCTCTCTGGCATCTCTCATCCAACCATTGCTGAATCCATTTTACTACTTCAGCATGAATACCTAATGCTACCACCTTACTTACTAACCTCTTATGGGTAACCTTATCAAAAGCCTTACTAAAGTCCAAATAGACAACATCGACCACCTTCCCTTCAACCTTTTTAGTAACCTCCTTGAAAAACTCTACAAGATTTTTTAGACATGATCTACCATGTACAAAAGCCATGCTGACTACTCCGTAACAATCCCTGTCTTTCCAAATAGTTGTATATACCATCTCCAAGATAATTTTCCATTAATTTTAAATATAGCCAACACTAGCTCCTCATTAGTCCTATATTATCCATGAGCTCCCTACCATATTTCTTCACTTCATCTGGCTCAATATTCTTTTCCTTATTGAATACTGAAGAAAAAAAAATAATTTAAAAATTCTCCCATTCCTCTGACTTCTCACGAGCCTACCCACCCCCCCCCCCCCCCCATCTTCAAAGGGTCCAATTTTATCCCTCACTATTCTTTTACTTTTAATTAACCTAAAGAAACCCTTTGGATTTATTTTTACTTTATCTTCCAAAGCAGCTTCATATCTCCTTTTAGCCAACTAATTTCCTTCTTAAGATTTAAAAAAAAATACACTCCTTATATTCCCCAAGCAGTTCATCCATTCCTTGCTGTTTATATGTGTTGTCCACATCCCTCTTCCTCCAAACCAAGTTCCCAATATCTTTTGAAAACCAAGACTCTCTGCAGTTTCTAACCTTTCCTTTAATCCTCACAGGGACATACTGACTCTGCTCTCAGAATTTCGCCTTTGAGAAACCTCTATTTATCTGCTACATTCTTCCCTGAAAATATCTTCTCCCAATCCACACCCTCCAAATCTTTTCTCATCCACTCAAAATTTGCTTTCTTCCAATCAAGAATCTCAACATTTCGCCCATCTCTATTCTTTTCCATTACTAGCTTAAAACTAATAGCATTGTGATCATTGGACCCAAAGTATTCCCCAACACAAACCTGTCACCTGACCTATCTCGCTCCCTAATAGGAGATCCAATACAACCCCCTCTCAAATCAGTTCTTCTACGTATTGATTAAGAAAACTTTGCTGAACACACTTAACAAACTCTACCCCATCCAACCCTCTAACTGTATTGGCGTCCCAGTTGATGTTCGGAAAGTTAATATCTCCCACAACTACCTCCTTGTGCGTATTACACAATCTCCTTACAAATTTGCTCCTCAGCCCATTTGGTGGTCTATAATACACTCCCATTAATGTTTTCATGCCTCTGCCATTCCTTAATTCTATCCAAATAGCCTCACTGGACCATCCTGCCACAGCATGCTGTAATGTTCTCTCAAATAAGCAATGCGACTCACCTTTTATTTCCCCCCCCCCCCCCCTGTTCTGCTATGCCTAAAACAACTGAATCCTGGAATATTTAACTGCTAAACATGCCCTTTCTGCAAACAATTTTCACTGATGGCCACAACATTGTATTTCCATGTGGCCATTCATGCCTTAAGCTCATCCTCCTTATTTAAAATGCTCCTTGCATTAAAATATATGCACTTGAGAGGCTGTCCTCCACATATACTCCTTTTGTTATCAACTACCTTTACATCATTCCCTCCTTCATATATTTTTACATTCTGTTCCCACCATTCCTTCCAATCCAGGTGTTTTTCCTCTCTGCTCCCATTCTGGGTCCCATCCCCCTGCCAAACTAGTTTAAATCCTCTCCAATAGCTCTAGCAAACCTGCCACCAGGATATTGGTCCCCCTCCGGTTCAAGTGCAACTCGTCCCTTCTGTACAGGTTAGACTTGCCCCAGAAGAGATCCCAATGATCCAGAAATCTAAACCCATGACCCAGCTCCTGAGCCACATGTTCACTCTCCACAACTTCATATTTCTACCCTCACTAGCACATGGCACAGACAGCAATCCCGAGATTGCCAACCTTGAGGTTCTGCTTGTCAACTTCTTCCCCAACTCTATGTAATCCTTCTTCAGGACATCACCTACACTTCAAATTATGTTATTGGTCCCTACATGGACCACAACGTCTGCTGCTCCCCCTCCCCCTCCAGAACGCTGTGGACTCAGAGACATCCCTGACCCTGGCACCTGGGAGGCAACATACCAACAAGGTTCCCCAATCTCATCCTGCAAACCTCCTATCTGATCTTCTAACCAGCAGGTCCCCAACTACAAGAGCCCTACTCTTTCCCCCATTCCCTTCTGAGCCAAGGGTCCACCCCCTGTGCCAGAGACCCAACCACCATGACTTGTCCCCTGCAGATCATCACCCCCAACAGTATCCAAAGCAGTTCACTTGTTGTTGAGGGGAACAGCCACAGGGGTTCTCTGCACTGCCTTTCTCCCCCCTTTCCCTTTCCTCACAGTCACCCATTTCCCTGACTCCTGTGATTGTTGGAGATAACTCCATCCCCATAACTCCTATCTATCACTACCTCTGCCTCCCTTATGATCCTCAGTTCATCCAGCTGCAACTCCAGTTCCCTAACCCAGTCTTCCATGAGTTGCTACTGGATGCACCTTTTGCTGGTGTCGTCATCACACATCCTACAATCAGAGCACTCAACTGCCCTAACTCTCAATCACCTGCTCTTCAATTTAAATTAATTAAAGATAAACATAAAAAAACTGACCAAACCTTACCTCACTGGGAGCTCTTCCTCACCAATGCCCCCCACTTCTTTACCTCACCCTCCTTTTATTGGTCCTCTACCCAATTATTGTGTCTCACAAATCAACTCCCAGCTGTCTCTCTTTTTACAAGTACTCACAAAGTACTTGCTGATCCCACTCAGTCCCTCTGAACATCTAAATAAATAAATAAATAAAACTTTTAACCGCAGCTGCTCATAGTTACTGCAGCGATTCTCTTGGCTCCTCACCAACTGAAAAGCCAGGTAACCTGTCCTTCCCTTTTTAAACCTGCTGCCTGAGTGACATCACATACCTGCGTACTAGGCCTCCTCCCCAACCTTAGTCCCTTACACCACTCAATTCCTCTGCCTCCATTGTATCTGCTCCCTGGACGAAGTCTTGTATGTCAGATCATTAGAGATGTCCTCCTTCTTCAAACAACGTGGCTTCCCTCAACCACCATCAACTCGGCCCTTAGTTGCACATCCTCCATTCACACACATCTGCCCAGGCCCCCTCCGTCCCCACATGGAACAAGGGCGGGATTCCCCTAGTGCTCACCTACCACCCCACCAGCATTTGTATTCCATGTATCATCCTCCACCATTTCTGCCACCGACTACATGATCCCACCATCAGAAGAATATTTCCCTCTCCTCCCCTTACCAGAGGGACCACTCCCTCCATGACTTCCTCATCCATTCCTCCCTCCACCATCAATTGGCCCTTTGGCACCTAATTCCATGACTGCAGGAGATGCTCAATTTGAGCCCACACCACCTTCCTCGCCATCATTCGAAGCAACACTTCACTTACGAGTCTGCATGGTCATCTACTGCATCCAATTCTCCCATTGTAGTCTCTTCTATATCGGAGAAACTGGACGCAGATTGGGATATTGCTTCGTTGAGTACCTGGCTCTGTCTACTCCAATAAAGTGGACCTGTTTACATTTCTTTATTTGTTTCCATGTATACATTGAGTACAGATTTTTTTGTACTATCAAGAAGTGGTAATTCTGCCTCACCTCAGGAAAAAAAATCTCTAAGTTTTAAGTGATGCCATCTGAGATCTGATCTCCCAGTGGCCACCCATTTCAATTCCCCACCCCATTCCATTGCTGACATACCTGTCCATGGTCTCATGCACTGCCAGATTGAGACCACCAGCAAATTGGAGGAATAACATCTCATATTCTATCTGGGCTCCTTCCAACCAGATGGCTTTAATGTCGATTTCTATGGTTTCTATTAAACTCAACCCCCCCCCCCCCACTTCATGTTTCCCTGTCTCATTTTCTCTCTCTCTCTCTCTCTCTCTCTCTCTCTCTCTCTCTCTGTCTTTCTCTTCCTTCTGTTTCCTTTCACAGAGGCAAAAACAACACCCTCTCCACAAGTCGATTCTCACCTTTCCTCTCTCCAGGCCTCTTTATTATATCCAATTAACCTCTTTTATCCTCCCTCTCCCATTCTCCCTTTCCACCCAATCTTTTAATACAGACACCTGTCATTTTTACTCGTCCCTTGAAGAATGCTCAGGCCTGAAACATCGGTATTATATCTTTACCTCCTATATGCTGCGAGACCCGCTGAGTTCATCCAGCATTTCTGTGTTTCCATAGCATCTGCAGACTTTCGTGTTTCACTAGTTAAAATGGATTGTAACAGCCTTCCCCTCACCCCCCCTCCCACAGAATCGGGAATCTAATACAAGGGGTATAGATTTAAGCTGAGAGGGGAAAGATTTATAGAGATCTGAGGGTGTTTTTACCAGAGGATGGCGAGTATGAAGAACAAGCCAGGGGCAGTGACCGAGGAAAGAAAAATTGCAGTATTTAAACTACATTTAGACAAGTTCATGCAAAGGAAGTGTTTAGAGGAAATATGGGCAAATGCAGGTAAGTGTGATGAGCAGTATGGACTAATTTCTAATTTATGACTAGATAATGTGTTATTGAACATGCACCCTCTTATCATTAAATAGCTGATCCTTTACCTTAGCCCTACTTTCGAGCACCAACCCTAACTCAGTGGTTCTCAACCTTTTTCTTTCCACTCACATACCACTTTAAGTATTCCCTATTCCCTATGGAAGGTTGAGAATCATTGCTCTAGACCCAATTGTTATTGAAAAATTTTGCTTGAGAAAAATTATCATTGGTCCATTTCCTTTGGAGCTGTGAAACCCTGCACATAACGAGTCAATCAGGTACGATTAGAACAGTGGATTTCAACCTTTTTTTTTCACCCACATCCCACCTTAAGCAATCCCTTACTAATCACAGAACACCGAAGGCATAGGGAATACTTAAAGTGGTATATGAGTGGAAAGAAAAAGGTTGAGATCCACTGCCCTGTATCCTTTCATTCTTTCGATAACCAAAAGCAACATGAGGTCTTTTACCTCAATATTAATTTCTGGCACTAACCCCAGATCCCTTGGTTCTTTTCATGCCTAAAAATCTCAGCGGTCCTCTTGTGCAGACAACTCCAAGGAATTTGTGCCTGCTTAGTAAAATTTATTGCGTTTTCAAGCGCTTTTTTTGGAAATGATGACCCCACATTCCTGGACATCTTAGCTAGGAGATACATTAACACCTGTCATGTCTCATAAGGATTTGATATGCGTCAATGAGGTCACCAGGCATTGTGCTGAACTCATTATTTAAATTTTAAAAATTTACACATACAGCATGGTAACAGGCCATTTCAAGCCCATGACCCTGTGCTACCCAA
>NC_091477.1:54699029-54701529 GCF_036971445.1 Narcine bancroftii
GTGTGTGTCGTGGTATGTGTATGTTTGTAGGTGTGTGTGTGTGAGTGTGTGTGGGTAAATGTATGTGTGTATGTGTGTGTGAGAGTGTGTGTGTGGGTGTGTGTGTGTGAGAGAGAGAGTGTGTGTATGAGTGTGTGGGGGGTATGTGTATGTGTGTGTGTGTGAGTGTGTGTGTGAGTAAGCATGTGTGAGTGTGTGTGTGTGGGTATGTGTATGTGAGTATGTGTGTATGTGTGGGTGTGTGTGTGTGCGTATGTGTATGTGCATATGTGTGTGTGAGAGACAGTGTGTGTGTGTGTGTGTGTGTGGGGGGGTATGTGTATGTGCGTATGTGTGTATGTATGAGAGAGTGTGTGTGAGTGTGTGTGTGGGTATGTGTATGTGTGTATGTGTGTGTGTGTGAGTGTGTGTGTGGGTGCATGTGTATGTGTGTATGTGTGTGTGAGAGAGTGTTGGTGTGTGAGTATGTGTATGTGCATATGTGTGTGTGAGAGAGATAATGTGTGTGAGTGTGTGTGTGGATTTGTGTATATGTGTATGTTTGTGTGTGTGAGAGTGTGTGAGGCGGTATGTTTATGTGTGTAGGTGTGTGTGTGTGTGTGTGTGTGTGGGTATGTGTATGTGCGTATGTGTGTGTGAGAGTGTATGGGAGAGTGTGTGTGTGTGAGAGAGAGAGTGTTTGTGAGTGTATGGGGGTTTGTGTGTGTGTGTGTGTGTGTGTGTGAGAGAGAGAGTGTGTGTGTGGGTATGTGTATGTGCATATGTGTGTGTGAGAGACAGTGTGTGTGTGTGTGTGTGTGTGTGTGTGTGGGTATGTGTATGTGTGTATGTGTGTATGTATGAGAGAGAGTGTGTGTGAGTGTGTGTGTGGGTATGTGTATGTGTGTATGTGTGTGTGTGTGAGTGTGTGTGTGGGTGCATGTGTATGTGTGTATGTGTGTGTGAGAGAGTGTTGGTGTGTGAGTATGTGTATGTGCATATGTGTGTGTGAGAGAGAGAATGTGTGTGAGTGTGTGTGTGGATTTGTGTATATGTGTATGTTTGTGTGTGTGAGAGTGTGTGAGGTGGTATGTGTATGTGTGTAGGTGTGTGTGTGTGTGTGTGGGTATGTGTATGTGCGTATGTGTGTGTGAGAGTGTATGGGAGAGTGTGTGTGTTTGAGAGAGAGAGTGTGTGTGTGTGTGGGTATGTGTATGTGCATATGTGTGAGTGAGTGTGTGTGTGTGAGTGTGTGTGTCTGGGTATTTGTATGTGCATATGTGTGTGTGAGACTGTGTGTGTGTGCGACTGAATGAGTGTGGGAATGTGTATGTGTGTATGTGTGTGTGTTAGAGTGTGTGTGTAAGTGTGTGTATGGGTATGTGTATTTGCATATGTGTGTGTATGAGTGTGTGGGTGAGTGTGTGTGTGGACATGTGTATGTGCATATGTGTATGTGTGTTAGAGTGTGTATGAGTGTGTGTGTGTGGGTATATGTACGTGCATATGTGTGTGTGTGTGTGAAAGTGTGTGTGAGTGTGTGTGGGTATATGTGAGTGTGTGCATGGGTATGTGTGTGTGAGTGTGTGAGTGAGAGAGTGTGTGTGAATGTGAGGGTATGTGTATGTGTGTATGTGTGAGAGAGTGTGTGTGTGGGTATGTGTATGTACATATGTGTGTGTGAGAGAGAGTGTGGGTGAGAGTGTGTGAGAGAGAGAGTGTGTGTGTGAGTGTGTGGGGGGTATGTGTATGTGTGTATGTGTGTGTGTCTGTGTGTGTGTCTGTGTGTGTCTGTGTGTGTGTGTGTGTATGTGAGAGAGAGTGTGTGTGTGTGTGTGTGGGTATGTGTATGTGCTTATGTGTGAGAGAGTGTGTGTGTGAGTGTGTGTGTCTGGGTATGTGTATGTTCGTATGTGTGTGTGTGTGTGTGAGAGACAGTGTGTGTGAATGTGTGTGTGGGTATGTGTATGTGCGTATGTGTGTGTGAAACTGTGTGTGTGCGCGACTGGGTGTGTGTGGGTATGTGTATGTGCGTATGTGTGTGTGTTAGAGTGTGTGTAAGTGTGTGTGTGGGTATGTGTATTTGCGTATGTGTGTGTATGAGTGTGTGGGTGAGTGTGTGTCTGGGCATGTGTATGTGCATATGTGTGTGTGTGTGTGAGAGAGTGTGTGTGAGTGTGTGTGTGTGGGGATGTATATTGTGTATGTGTGTGTGTGAATGTGTGTGAATGCGTGAGAGAGTGTGTGTGAGTGTGTGGGTATGTGTATGTGTGTAAGTGATTGTGTATGAGAGTGTGTGTGAGTGTGTGTGGGTATATGTATGTGCATATGTGTGTGTGCGTGAGAGAGTGTGTGTGAGTGTGTGGGTATGTGTATGTGCGTAAGTGATTGTGTGTGATAGTGTGTGTGTGTGTGTGAGTATGTGTATGTGTGTAAGTGATTGTGTATGAGAGTGTGTGTGAGTGTGTGTGTGGGAATGAAATAGCGTATGTGTATGTGAGAGAGTGTGTGTGAGTGTGTG
>NC_091477.1:54724029-54731529 GCF_036971445.1 Narcine bancroftii
GGGTATGTGTATGTGTGTGTGTGTGTGAGAGAGAGAGTGTGTGTGTGGGTATGTGCATGTGCATATGTGTGAGAGAGTGTGTGTGTCTGAGTATGTGTATGTGTGTGTGTGTGTGAGAGACAGTGTGTGTGAATGTGTGTGTGGGTATGTGTATGGGGGGGTATGTGTGTGTGTGTGTGTGTGTGTGTGTGTGTGTGTGTGTGTGTGAGAGAGAGAGAGTGTGTGTGTGTGGGTATGTGTATGTGTATATGTGTGAGAGTGTGTGTGTGTGTGTGAGTGTGTGTGTCTGGTATGTGTTTGTGCGTGTGTGTGTGTGAGAGACAGTGTGTGTTAATGTGTGTGTGTGTGGGTATGTGTATGTGCATATTTGTGTGTGTGTGACAGTGTGTGTGAGTGTGTGTGTGGGTATATGTGCGTGCATGTGTGTGTGTGTGTGTGTGTGTGTGTGTGTGTGTGTGTGTGGGCACTGGATGAGTGTGGGAATGTGTATGTGCGTATGTGTGTGTGTTAGAGTGTGTGTGTAAGTGTGTGTGTGTATGTGTATTTGCATATGTATGTGTATGAGTGTGTTTGTGGGCATGTGTATGTGCATATGTGTGTGTGTGTGAGAGTGTGTGTGTGCGTGTGTGGGTATGTGTATGTGCATAAGTGGTTGTGTGTGCGAGTGTGTGTGTGTGGGTGGGTATGTGTATGTGTGAGTGTGTTTGTGAGAGTGCGTGTGTGAGTGTGTGTGTGGGTATGTGTATATGCCTGTTTGTGTGTGTGAGAGTGTGTGTGGGGTATGTGAATGTGTGCATATGTGTGTGTGTGTGAGTGTGTGTGTGTGTGTGTGTGTGTGTGTGTGTGTGTGTGTGTGGGGGGGGGGTATGTGTATGTGCATATCTGTGTGTGTGAGAGATGTGGGTGTATGAGTGTGTGTGTGAGTATGTGTATGTGCGTATGTGTGTGTGAGAGAGAGAGTGTGTGTGAGTGTGTGTGTGGCTTTGTGTATATGTGTATGTTTGTGTGTGAGTGTGTGTGTCGTGGTATGTGTATGTGTGTAGGTGTGTGTGTGTGAGTGTGTGTGGGTAAGTGTATGTGTGTATGTGTGTGTGAGAGTGTGTGTGTGGGTGTGTGTATGTGAGAGAGAGAGTGTGTGTGTGAGTGTGTGGGGGGTCTGTGTATGTGTGTGCGTATGAGTGTGTGTGTGAGAGAGCATGTGTGAGTGTGTGTGTGTGGGTATGTGTATGTGAGTATGTGTGTATGTGTTGGTGTGTGTGTGTGGGTATGTGTATGTGCATATGTGTGTGTGAGAGACAGTGTGTGTGTGTGTGGGTATGTGTATGTGCGTATATGTGTATGTATGAGAGAGTGTGTGTGAGTGTGTGTGTGGGTATGTGTATGTGTGTATGAGTGTGTGTGTGAGTGTGTGTGTGGGTGCATGTGTATGTGTGTATGTGTGTGTGAGAGAGTGTTGGTGTGTGAGTATGTGTATGTGCATATGTGTGTGTGAGAGAGAGAATGTGTGTGAGTGTGTGTGTGGATTTGTGTATATGTGTATGTTTGTGTGTGTAAGAGTGTGTGAGGCGGTATGTTTATGTGTGTAGGTGTGTGTGTGTGTGTGTGTGGGTATGTGTTTGTGCGTATGTGTGTGTGAGAGTGTATGGGAGAGTGTGTGTGTGTGAGAGAGAGTGTGTGTGAGTGTATAGGGGGTATGTGTGTGTGTGTGTGTGTGTGTGAGAGAGAGAGTGTGTGTGTGGGTATGTGTATGTGCATATGTGTGTGTGAGAGACAGTGTGTGTGTGTGTGTGTGGGTATGTGTATGTGTGTATGTATGAGAGAGAGTGTGTGTGAGTGTGTGTGTGGGTATGTGTATGTGTGTACGTGTGTGTGTGTGAGTGTGTGTGTGGGTGCATGTGTATGTGTGTATGTGTGTTAGAGAGTGTTGGTGTGTGAGTATGTGTATGTGCATATGTGTGTGTGAGAGAGAGAATGTGTGTGAGTGTGTGTGTGGATTTGTGTATATGTGTATGTTTGTGTGTGTGAGAGTGTGTGAGGTGGTATGTGTATGTGTGTAGGTGTGTGTGTGTGTGGGTATGTGTATGTGCGTATGTGTGTGTGAGAGTGTATGGGAGAGTGTGTGTGTGTGTGAGAGAAGAGTGTGTGTGTGTGGGTATGTGTACGTGCATATGTGTGAGTGAGTGTGTGTGTGTGAGTGTGTGTGTCTGGGTATGTGTATGTGCATATGTGTGTGTGAGACTGTGTGTGTGCGACTGAATGAGTGTGGGAATGTGTATGTGTGTATGTGTGTGTGTTAGAGTGTGTGTGTAAGTGTGTGTATGGGTATGTGTATTTGCATATGTGTGTGTATGAGTGTGTGGGTGAGTGTGTGTGTGGACATGTGTATGTGCATATGTGTATGTGTGTGAGAGTGTGTGTGAGTGTGTGTGTGTGGGTATATGTACGTGCATATGTGTGTGTGTGTGTGAAAGTGTGTGTGTGAGTGTGTGGGTATGTGTATGTGCCTATGTTTGTGTGTGTGAGAGTGTGTAGGGGGTATGTGTATGTGTGTATGTGTGTGTGTGTGTGTGAGTATGTGTATGTGTGTGTGAGAGAGAGAGTGTGTGTGAGTGTGTGTGTGGGTTTGTGTATATGTGTATGTTTGTGTGTGTGAGTGTGTGTGTGGCGGTATGTGTATGTGTGTAGGTGTGCGTGTGTGTGTGAGTGTGTGTGTGGGTAAGTGTATGTGTATGTGAGAGAGTGTGTGTGAGAGTGTGTATGTGTGTGTGCGAGAGAGAGTGTGTGTGAGTGTGTGTGTGGGTTTGTGTATATGTGTATGTTTGTGTGTGAGTGTGTGTGTGGTGGTATGTGTATGTGTGTAGGTGTGCGTGTGTGTGTGATTGTGTGTGTGGGTAAGTGTATGTGTGTATGTGTGTGTGAGAGAGTGTGTGTGAGAATGTGTATGTGTGTGAGAGAGAGAGAGTGTGTGTGAGTGTGTGTGTGGGTTTGTGTATATGTGTATGTTTGTGTGTGTGAGTGTGTGTGTGGTGGTATGTGTATGTGCGTAGGTGTGCGTGTGTGTGTGTGAGTGTGTGTGTGGGTAAGTGTATGTGTGTATGTGTGTGTGAGAGAGTGTGTGTGAGAGTGTGTGTGTGGGTGTGAGTGTGAGAGAGAGAGAGGGTGTGTGAGTGTGTGGGGGGTATGTGTATGTGTGTGTGTGTGTGTGAGAGTGTGTGTGAGTGTGTGTGTGGATATGTGTATGTGCGTATGTTCATTTGTTAGAGTGTGTGTGTGAGCGTCTGTATGTGGGTATGTGTATGTGCATATTTGTGTGTGTGACAGTGTGTGTGTGTGTGTGGGTATGTGTAAGTGCGTATGTGTTTGTGTGTGTCTAGGTATATGTATGTGTGTGTTTTTAGAGTGTGTGTGGGTATGTGTATGTGCATATGTGTGTGTGTTTTTAGAGTGTGTGTGGGTATGTATATGTGCATATGTTTGTGTGTGTGCAAGAGTGTATGTGTGGGTGGGTGTGTGGGGGTAAGTGAATGTGTGTGTGTGTGAGTATGTGTGTGTGGATATGTGTATGTGCGTATGTGTGTGGGTATGTGTATCTGCATCTGTGTGTGTGAGAGAGTGTGTGTGTGTGGGTATGTGTATGTGCGTATGTGTGTGTGTGTGAGAGTGTGTGTGTGTGTAAGTGTGTGTATGTGTGAGTGTGTGTGTATGGGTATGTGTATGTGGATATGTGTGTGTGAGGGAGATTGTGTGTGAGAGTGTGTGTGTGGGTATGTGTATGTGTGTAAGTGATTGTGTAAGAGAGTGTGTGTGTGAGAGTGTGTGTGAGTGTGTGTGTGGGTATGTGTATGTGCATATTTGTGTGTGTGAGAGGGTGAGTGTGTGTGTGTGGGTATGTGTATGTGCGTATGTGTGTGTGAGAGAGTTTGTGTGATTGTGTGTGTGGGTATGAGTATGTGCGTATGTGTGTGTGTGATTGTGTGTGTGGGTATGTGTATGTGCGTATGTGTGTGTGTGTGTGTGTGTGTGTGTGTGGTTATGTGTATATGCATATGTGTGTGTGTGAGAGTGAGTGTCTGTGAGTGTGTGTGTGTGTGTGGGAATGTATATTGCGTATGTGTGTGTGTGAGTGTGTGTGTGTGTGTGTGTGTGGGTATGTGTATGTGTGAATGTGAGAGAGTGTGTGTGTGAGTGTGTGTGTGTGGGTATGTGTATGTGTGAGTGTATTTGGGAGAGTGCGTGTGTGAGTGTGTGTGTGTGTGGGTATGTGTATGTGCATATGTTTGTGTGTGTGAGTGTGTGTGTGTGTGAGTGTGTGTATGGGGTATGTGAATGTGTGTGTGTGTGTGAGTGTGTGTGGGGGTATGTGTATGTGCGTATTTGTGTGTGTGAGAGTGTGGGTGTATGAGTGTGTGTGTGAGTATGTGTATGTGCGTATGTGAGTGTGTGAGAGAGAGTGTGTGTGAGTGTGTGTGTGGGTTTGTGTATATGCGTATGTTTGTGTGTGTGAGTGTGTGTGTGGTGGCATGTGTATGTGTGTAGGTATGTGTGTGAGTGTGTGTGTGTGGGTATGTGTATGTGCATATGTGTGTGTGTGAGAGTGTGGGTGTGTCAGTGTGTGTGTGTGTGAGTATCTGTATGTGCGTATGTGTGTGTGTGTGAGAGCGTGTGTTAGTGTGTGTGTGGGTATGTGTATGTGAGTATGTGTGTATGTGTGGGTGTGTGTGTGTGGGTATGTGTATGTGCATATGTGTGTGTGAGAGACAGTGTGTGTGTGTGTGTGTATGTGCATATGTGTGTATGTATGAGAGAGAGTGTGTGTGAGTGTGTGTGTGGGTATGTGTATGTGCATATGTGTGTGTGAGAGAGAGAGTGTGTGTGTGTGGGAATGTATATTGCGTATGTGTGTGTGAGTGTGTGTGGGGGTATGTGTATGTGCATGTATGTGTGTGTGAGATTGTGAGTGTGTGTGTGAGTATGTTTATGTGTGTGTGTGTGTGTGACAGTGTGTGTGGGTATGTGAATGTGCATATGTGTGTGTGTTTTTAGAGTGTGTGTGTGTATGTGTGTGTGAGTGTGTGTGTGTGTGGGTATGTGTATGTGCATATGTGTGTGTGTATGAGAGAGAGTGTGTGTGAGTGTGTGTGTGGGTATGTGTATGTGCATATGTGTGTGTGAGAGAGAGAGTGTGTGTGTGTGGGAATGTATATTGCGTATGTGTGTGTGAGTGTGTGTGTGTGGGTATGTGTATGTGCATATGTGTGTGTGTGAGAGTGTGGGTGTGTCAGTGTGTGTGTGTGTGAGTATCTGTATGTGCGTATGTGTGTGTGTGTGAGAGCGTGTGTTAGTGTGTGTGTGGGTATGTGTATGTGAGTATGTGTGTATGTGTGGGTGTGTGTGTGTGGGTATGTGTATGTGCATATGTGTGTGTGAGAGACAGTGTGTGTGTGTGTGTGTATGTGCATATGTGTGTATGTATGAGAGAGAGTGTGTGTGAGTGTGTGTGTGGGTATGTGTATGTGCATATGTGTGTGTGAGAGAGAGAGTGTGTGTGTGTGGGAATGTATATTGCGTATGTGTGTGTGAGTGTGTGTGTGGGTATGTGTATGTGCATGTATGTGTGTGTGAGAGTGTGATTGTGTGTGTGAATATGTTTATGTGTGTGTGTGTGTGTGTGACAGTGTGTGTGTGTGGGTATATGTATGTGCGTATGTGTTTGTGTGTGTCTGGGTATATGTATGTGTGTGTGAGTGAGAGTGTGTGTGGGTATGTGAATGTGCATATGTGTGTGTGTTTTTAGAGTGTGTGTGTGTATGTGTGTGTGAGTGTGTGTGTGTGTGGGTATGTGTATGTGCATATGTGTGTGTGTAAGGGAGAGAGTGTGTGAATGTGTGTGGGTATGTGTATGTGAATATGTGTGTGTGTGTGAGAGTATGTGTGGGTATGTGTATTGCATATGAGTGTGTATTAGTGTGTGTGTGAAAATTGTATGTGCCTATGTTTGTGTGTGTGTGGGTATATGTATGTGCGTATGTGTGTGTGTGAGAGTGTGTGTGTGAGTGTGTATAGGTGGGTATGTGTATGTGCATATGTTTGTGTGTGTGCGAGAATGTGTGTGTGTGAGTATGAGTATGTGCATATGTTTGTGTGTGTACGAGAGTGTATGTGTGGGTGTATGTGTGGGGGTATGTGTATGTGTATGTGTGTGAGTATGTGTGTGTGGATATGTGCATGTGCGTATGTGTGTGGGTATGTGTATGTGCGTATGTGTGTGTGCGTGAGAGTGTGTGTGTATGTGTGAGTGTTTGTGTGTGTATGGGTATGTGTATGTGGATATGTGTGTGTGTGAGAGAGTGTGTGTGGGTGGGTATGTGTATGTGTGTATGTTTGTATGTGTGCGAGAGTGTGTGAGTGTGTGTATGGGGGTATGTTTATGTGTGTATGTGTGTGTGTGTGTGGGTATGTGTATGTGCGTATGTGTGTGGGTATATGTACGTGCATGTGTGTGTGTGTGTGTGTGTGTGTGTGTGTGTGGGCACTGGATGAGTGTGGGAATGTGTATGTGCGTATGTGTGTGTTAGAGTGTGTGTGTAAGTGTGTGTTTGTGTGTATTTGCATATGTGTGTGTATGAGTGTGTGTGAGAGTGTGTGTGTGGGTATACGTACGTGCATATGTGTGTGTGTGTGTGTGTGTGTGTGTGTGAAAGTGTGTGTGTGAGTGTGTGGGTATGTTTATGTGTGAAAGTGATTGTGTGTGCGAGTGTGTGTGTGTGTGGGGGTATTTGTATGTGTGAGTGTGTTTGTGAGAGTGCATGTGTGAGTGTGTGTGTGGGTATGTGTATGTGCCTATTTGTGTGTGTGAGAGTGTGTGTGGGGTATGTGAATGTGTGCATGTGTGTGTGTGTGTGAGTGTGTGTGTGTGTGTGGGGGGGGTATGTGTATGTGCATATGTTTGTGTGTGAGAGAGTGTGGGTGTATGAGTGTGTGGCTGTGAGTATGTGTATGTGCGTATGTGTGTGTGAGAGATAGAGTGTGTGTGTGGGTTTGTGTATATGTGTATGTTTGTTTGTGTGAGTGTATGTGTCGTGGTATGTGTATGTGTGTAGGTGTGTGTTTGTGTGTGAGTGTGTGTGGGTAAGTGTATGCGTGTATGTGTGTGTGAGAGATTGTGTGTGAGAGTGTGTGTGTGGGTGTGTGTGTGAGAGAGAGAGAGTGTGTGTGTGTGTTGGTATGTGTATGTGCGTATATGTGTATGTATGAGAGAGAGTGTGTGTGAGTGTGTGTGTGGGTATGTGTATGTGTGTATGTGTGTGTGTGTGAGTGTGTGTGTGGGTGTATGTGTATGTGTGTGTGAGAGAGTGTTGGTGTGTGAGTATGTGTATGTGCATATGTGTGTGTGAGAGTGTGTGAGGTGGTATGTGTATGTGTGTGTGAGTATGTGTATGTGCGTATGTGTGTGTAAGAGTGTATGGGAGAGTGTGTGTGTGTGTGAGAGAGAGAGTGTGT
>NC_091477.1:58846529-58859029 GCF_036971445.1 Narcine bancroftii
GTGACTTGAGTTGTGCTTGTATGAAATGTTAAATGGTAACTGTGACCATTCAGTCCCTCCTGTCTATACTATCCCTTACAGTGGTAGTCCCATTTTACTAAAATGGGAGCCTGTAATAATATACATATATGTGCTGTATGTGTCTACAATGTTTCAGTGGGTTGTATATGTATAGTCAGATGATAATAAATGAACTTGAACTCATTGGTTTTGTTTTCGGGATTTATTCTTGAGTAAGACCATGAGATCTGGTCTTTAATATTGCAGTGAGTACAATTGCGGCTGATCAGCCAATCTGGCCTCTGAATATTCCTATCAAACAGGTGACAGAGGTGCAGATTTGCTGTAGCTTTGGTGGTTCACGATTTGCAAGAATCTCCTTTCCTCTTTGCTTCCTTGTGTGAACAGGTACCTCTTTTTATGCAGGAATTCCAGTCAGGATGATCTAACGCTTGTTTCCAGTAGTGTGTGTGTGTCAATGTTGAAACAATGCACAGATGTTCTACAAAGGTCTTTGGATCTCTTTTTCTGTCCATCGCCTGCCCGTTTTACCTCAACAGCTCTCCATAAAGTAGCTGCTTTGGTCTTCTAACATTCTTTGAACATTTCCTGCTCACCCAATCTGTGAATACTTGAACAGTGTGTAGTTGCTGCGGTGGTTTATCTGAGACAATCTGCGTGACTAGAATCTTGCTGTGAACTTGATGTGAAGAATTCTGTGCAGACAGGTCATGATGTGTCTACTCAATACTGTTCATGTCTCACAGGGATAGAGTAGATAGGATGTGACAACAGTTTGGTTGTTAGGGCAGCTTCTTCTTCAACTCCATATTTTACTTCTCAGTCTTCCAAAAGCAGAGCCGACTTTTGCTATCCTATGGTTACCACTGTCATCCACGCTGATTGGTGTCTGCTGTCAAGGTGTGTGAACTTATTCATCATTGACCATTCACAAGCATGTATATGGGTGCTCGGTGTAAGTTGCTGCATTCTGAGGCTAACATTACCAAGCATAGCAGCAAATTTGTCCAAGCTTCCCTGCCTGTCAGTTTCTGAGCTCACCTTGAAGGCACTGTCATCAGTAAAGTGGAAAAGTTGGCTTCTCGGTTTTGGTTTTTGGCTGAGAGTCTCCTGTGATTGAAAGGAGTAACATCAGTCCTGCTTCAAAGGTGGGCCCCACTTTCTTCTCAAGGTAGGCATCAGGCAGGTTTTCAGAGAACATCAAACTGAAGCATGTGGGAGAAAGCACACAGTCTTGTTTCACTTCTTCAGTTTTAACCATATAACAATTCCAGTACAGAAACAGGCCATCTCGGCCCCTCTAGTCCACACTGATTTAAGTGATCTCCTCTAGTCCCACCTACCTGCTCCCTGTCCATAACCCTCCAATACCCTCACATCCATGCACTCATCCAACCTTCTCTTAAATGACAAAATTGAACCTGCTGCAACCACCTCTTCAGTCACTACTTTCTGAGTGAAGAAGCCCCCTCTCATGTTACTTCTAAACTTTTTCCCCCTAACCCTTAACTTATAACCCCTCGTTCCAATCTCACTCACCCTCAAGGAGAAGAGCCTATTCACATCTACTCTGTCTATTCCCCTCATAATTTTAAATACCTCTATCAAATCCCCCCTCAACCTTCTACGCTCCAATGAATAACGACCCAGTCTACTCAATCTTTCTTTGCATTCTAAATACAGCAATCCAGGAAACATTTTAGTAAATCTTCTCTGCACCCTCTCTACCTTATGGACATCCTTCCTATAATTTGGGGACCGGAACTGCACACAATATTCCAAATTTGGCCTCACCAATACCTTGAACAGTCTCAACATCACCTCCAAGCTCCTATATTCTATATTTTGATTTATAAAGGCCAGCATACCAAAAGCCTTCTTCACCACTCTATCCACATGAGATTCCACCTTGAAAGAATGATGAACCATTATTTCAAGATCTCGCTGTTCCTCTGCATCCACAATGTCCTCCCCTTCACTGCATATGTCCAGTTTTGGTTATTTTTCCCAAAATGCAGCACCTCACACTTATCGACATTAAACTCCATCTGCCACCTTTCAGCCCACTCTTCTAAGCCGTCCACATCCTTCTGCATTCTCTGAAAAGCATCCTCACTATCCACAACTCCCCCTATTTTTGTATCATCTGCATATTTACTCACCCAATTTACCACTCCATCATCAAAATCATTAATGTAAATGACGAACAATAAAGGACCCAACACTGTTCCCTGAGGCACACCGCTCGTCACCAGCCTCCATCCATGACTCTCTGGCATCTACCTTCTAGCCACCATTGAACCTATCTGACTATCTCAACATTAATACCTAGCGCCTGAACCTTCCTTACCAACCTTCCATGTGGAACCTTATCGAAGACCTTACTGAAATCCATACAGACAACATCTACTGCTCTACCCTCGTCATCCTTCCTAGTCACCTCCTCAAAAAATTTAACAAGATTTGTCAAACACGATCTTCCCCTCACAAGCCCATGTTGGGTGGCCCTGATCAGTCCCTGCCCCTCTACATATTATCTCTAAGAATACTTTCCATTAGTTTACCGACCACCAACATCAAATTTACTGGCAGTGACTCTCTCTTTTCTATAACAGACCATCAAAAATGGTTGTGCTGACAGACTGGGTTACTGAGATTGTAGATGATATAGAGTGTCATTATGTATTGAAATCATTTTTGGAAGTAAATATTTCCTCACCTCTTTGCCAATTTAACCAGGTCACTTTTTAAATTTTAGATGGAAGAATGTCAACATAAACAGGCAGCTCATGCAAGATGAAACAGAGACACAAACTAGAGCATTTGCAGCCATTTAAATTGGACTTCTTTGACACTTTAAACTGGCGCACATTTTGCACATATTTATGCTCAAGGTATCAAATGACTTGGAAAAAGTCCATGGTCTTCACTCATAACCAACTCCTTCTCCTCCACCCCCACTCCCCCCCCCATGTCTCCCATCCATGTTCATCTCTGGCAAGGTAGTGGAGGGTCATGTGGTCTCTCCGTCTAGAGCGTGGTCAGAAGTTACCTCACCTGCCAATCTAGGGTTGGATCTGCCCACCAATAAGGCTGATGCATGATTGGCCCTGGCTGCAGTCTCTGTCCCCTTCTCTCTTGCTCATTAATGATTTTTACACAGCTGATATGTTCCACAAAATTGTTCCCAAAATTCCGGAGCCCAATCCGTGTAAAAGGTCCTAAAGGTAAAATATCGTCCTGATATTTTAACCTCCTGGACCCTGAGAGATTTTCACGGAATGCCTACAGTCTGAATGCAACTGCAGGCATTTGGCAGCAGCGGGGTTATGAATGGGATGTTCAATGACATGTGATGACATGCAGTGTAACGGGCGGTGAAATCCGAAGTTTGGGCGATCTGGTCATTGCAGTGTGAATGGCCACTCCAGAAGATAGATGTGATCATTGCTGACAGAAAAGAAATCGTTAGTTTTATGTCAAAAAACATTTTGTTTGCAGCTGCCTTCAAGCTGTTTCTGAAGCCTGCAGTGGGCCCATCCCGGAACCTGAGCAGGGGCTACACTGGAGACCAGTTTTATGTGTATGTACTTGTTTATTTGTTACGCGATTTTCTGTACTTGTGGGTGTTGGATGCTGAAGAAGTTAAACCCTCGTTTCTCGGTTTCCCATTCCTGTGTGCTGTGGCCTTTTGTGAATATAAATAAAGCCCACTGCTTGTTGATAACATGTGTCCAGCTTTGATTCTCTTTGAACCCATCAAAACTATTCTGAACACAGTGCAGGGGAGGCCAATCTATGGCCCATGGGCCAACTGTGTCCCGTTGCCCATTTTTAAGTGGCCCAATAGAGAACATAGTCTCCAACAATAAATTGCACTGTGGTACATTGTACTTCTTAATTTCAACACTAGATGTCACTGCTGTTTTGAGTCTCCACTCTTTTCTATTCCTCTTTCTGCACAAATGGATTCAGGGGTGGGGGGGGGGGGGGGGCAGGGGAATTTTCTGCTGTTCTGTTTTTTTTAAATGGGCTGAACCTTGAGCTCAGGAGGCCACAGCTCTACAGTTCGCCTGGAGCCGTGGTGGGGTAACCCAGCTCGAGGGAGGACAGGGCTGTGTGCTGACCTGATGTTGGCTGGGAGCCGGACCCAAGACAGCTGCAATGTCTTCCCCAACATGGGTGTTCCCCGCCTGAGTGCCCACATCGAGAGGATCTGCTTTGTATTTGGGGGCTGGGCAAGGAGGGGGAGGTGGGGGCGAGAAGGATAGGTGTTACCTTCCTCTGTGCTGGTCCAACGCCCATTCCTGTAGTCACCCACTCTGCTCCTGTTGCAAGCTCTCCCCTCCTGGACATCGCAGTGTGGTGAAACAAGAGGTTGGGACACTGCAGATGTGCAAGGCCAGGCCAGATGTGGGCACAATGAGCTGGGAGGCTCCAGCAGCAGCTGGATCAGCTGTGTGGGTGCTCAAGAGAGCAAATGTATGAGAGGAACAGTCCAGGTAGGTCTCCCCGAGCCTCCCTGCGTGCCCTGTAATCTGTACCCGCCAGGTGAGGAGAAGCATAGAGGTGTGTGATTCCACACACGGTATTCCATGAGGCAGCAGTGGGGTGCCATGAGACCAGGTGTTGGGCCTGTAATGCTGTGGGATCTTGTTGTGTGCAGACTACATCGGTAACCAGAACTGTGAGGTTCCAAAGGGGTTTGGGCCATCCTGGGGTGCTCTGAACACACCACTCCATCCGGGTCTCGTAGGAGATGGATTGGGCAGTTCCACATCTCCCACCCTGTGAGGCCTCCATTTTTGTACTCAACCTATTGATTGATGGCTGTTTATTGGGAAGGGATCTGAATCTCTGCAGCACCTCTTGCATCTCTTCCAGAGGGTCCCAACACCTCCCAAACAGAGTAGTCCAGTCTTTCCTGCCTCCTGCCACTAAATGCCCATCAAGATCCCAAAACTAGGTGACCATATAATTTTTCTGGCAGCAATGAGGACAGATACTGGACAGGATAAGGAAATTTCCCCACATAGTGTCATAGGAGACACCCTGCACAGTTGCAGAGAGAGGAAACTGCTGTGGTCTGGCAGCCCTCTGACATCTCCAGATGTGGCCACAGCACAACTCTCCAGCAGTGCAGCTCTCCCTCGGCACAGCACTGGGGTTTCCTGTTCTAAAAACATCGCTTTTCCTGCTGTATAACTGCCTGAAAACTGCCAGGCTGAATACTGTTTGGCCTGTGACTCATTTTATTTTTCTCTATGTGGCCCACAACCAAAACACTTTGGCTACTGCTGACTAATGGCCTCTTGGCTGTTTGCCAGTGCTCTTCCCCTTGCCCCTTCTTCCCTCACTTTTTTATTCAGGTCTCTACCTGCTTTTTGCTCATACCTCAGGCTCGAAATGTTGGTTCTAAATATTTCCCTCTTATGGACGCTGTAGGACTTGCTGAGTTTCTGCAGAATTTTTCTGTATTAGCCACGACCACAGTGTCTGTAGACTTTCCTGTTTCACTCCACCTACCTTATCTGTGTCCCTTGTGGATTTATGAAGCACTTTAAGGTCACCCCTTAGCCTCCTTCACTCTGGGGAAAGCAATCCCAGACAATCTCAGTCTTTCCTTGTGATTCAAGGCCTCCAATCCTGGCAAACACCTTGTAAATCTTTTCTGCACTGTATCTTGCTTAATTGCATTGTTCAGAGAGCATGGTGTCCAAAAGTGCACTGAATATTCCAAGTGCAGTCTCACCTACTCTTGCACAGTGTAACATGACATCCCAACTCATATTCAATGCCCTGCTGTTGAAGACAAGCAAGCCATATGCCTTCTGCATCATCTTGTCTACTTGTGTTACCACTTTCCATAGAACCATAGAGACGAGATCACAGAAAGGCCCATCTAGTCCATGCTGAACTATTATTCTGCTTTGTCCCATTGGGCATTTGGCTGCACCCAGACAATAAACCCCCCCCACCCCCCCCCCCCCCACCCCCACCATGCCCTTTCCATCCATACATTCAGAACTGTCAAAATCGAGTCCACATTCATCACTTTAGCTGGCAGCTCATCCCACACTACCACCGCTCTCTGGGTGAAGATGTTCTGTGACAAAGTACTTAGAGGTGGTTTGTGTGAAAGTATTTAGAGGTGGTTTTGGAGGAATTGTTAGAGCAGGTTGCACACAAACATTTTAAAACACAGAATTTTTGCAGAGTGCTACTTTGCAGAAAGCAACATTCAGCAGTGAGCCTGGACAGCATGTAATCTTTGCAGGCAGAGGGGAGAACTGCTTGGCTCTCAGAGAGGGAGGGAGCTGAGAGAGAAGGAAGGCACTTTCAGATGGCCAATTGCTCTGGGTGTAAAGCTGCATATTTTGACAATATGCGGCTGTTGGGAGGCCATGTGAATGTGCAGGAGGCGCTTGCAAGGTGAACTTTGTAACCCTCCTCCGAGAGGGATAATCGCCGCAGCACAGTGGCCTCCCCAGCCATCTGAATGCAGCACCCTAAAAGCAGCTGCATTCAGGATGACAGTCAGCTGACGAGCGCCTGACATCCTCTCCCAGCTGCCCCTTCCCCCGGTGCAGGACATCAGGACAGGGGAAGCTGGCTGGGCTGTCAGCACGGGGACTGCAGGGCTGGAGCGGTAGGCAGGGAGAAGGGGGCTGGGGAGGCCGGTGGGGGAGAAGGGGGCTGGGGCAGCTGGCGGGGGAGAAGGGGGCTGGAGCGGCCGGCGGGGGAGAAGGGGGCTGGGGTGGCCGGTGGGGGAGAAGGGGGCTGGGGCGGCTGGCAGGAGAGAAGGGGGCTGGCTGAAACAATGCCGGTACTCGACTCGAGTGCCGTACTCACCCGTCGGCCGCTCCAGCCCCCGTACTGACCCACCGGCTGCTCCAGCCCCCTTCTCCCCCACCGGGGGGGGCAAAGCGATCAGTGTGGGGACATTTCACATGGGATGTCCCTGCACTGATTCCCCACGCTGGCTGTCCCAGCTGACAGCCAGCCATCCTAACTTGACAGCCCAAGGGACAGGAGCTGAAGTGCACTCAGATGCGCATTCCGGTTCAGCTGTCCCTTCAGGTGGCCAGAGCTGCACTTTTAGCGCTGCCACCTGAACAGCAAGTCAAAGGGCTGCTTCCTCTTCAGGTGCATTCTTAGTGGAGAATCCACCTGAAGAAGCCTGGAGAGACACAGAAATCAGTTCCAGAGGGACAAGCTGGCAAACTTTGGAAGACTGCCTGGTCAAAGGAGAAAACGAGCTGTCTGAAAGGTGAGCTAAAAGAAAGGGGGCAAGTTTCGTCTGCAAGACTGATTAAGAAGGAATCAGTTGCGGGTGTCCTGGAAAAGGAATCTCTCTCTGAAAACCAGCAAGAATCCTCCAGAGTGGTAACCATTTGCCTGTTAAACACCAGAGCCTGGTGAACTTTGTTAATGCTAACTTCTGTGCACAGTACAAGAATTGCCTGCAACCCGTGAGATTGGACTATGAACCAAAGAACTTTGCTAAGCTTATATACACATTACACACACCTGCGCTTATCATTAGAGGGGGGATTAAGTAGGTTAAGTAAGTTGATAATAATGTTAAAGTCTAATTTTGTTTTCTTGTTCAAGTATAATTAAAAACTACTTTTGTTTAAGTACCCCTGTGTTGGGGTGCCCATCGATTGCTGCTGAGTTCTGGGGACTCCATAACACTTCTTCCTGAACATCTCACCTTTCACCCTTAACTCGCGTTCTTGTCTTACCTAATCTCAGTGAGAAAACCATATTTGCATTTGGTCCAGCTCTACCCCACATAATTTTATATATCTCTATTCAATCCCCCTTCACTCTTCTACACTTCAGGGAATAAGGTCCTAACCTTTCCCTGCAACTCTCAGTTCCTCAAGTATGGCAACATCTTTGTAAATCCTTTCTGCACTTTCCAGGATCTTTCCAGGATCTGCTAACTTGCATCCCTCGGTCTCGCTGAGATACAACACACAGCAGGGCTACTCTGGTTTAACTTCCCAAAATGTCTGAGCTAACTTCCACCTGCCATCATTTGATCACCAATGTTGGCATGTTCTGCAAAGTTGTGCCTTCTGCATTCTGTTGCACTGGGTAAATCTCTTCTGATATGCTCTGCAGTTGATTGAATCCCTCTTGTATTTTCAGAAAGTTTGGAAGAAAAGTTGGTTCATATTGTATCCAGCGAGTTCAAGCAGTATTGCCAGGCTGGAACAGTTTGATGCAAAAGATGGTAACACCTCTTTGGACAAATCTACTTCCAAAAAGGCGGAGAGGATCATTCGCCTGTCCAACTGTATAAGCATTAGTCAGATTCAAGTGGAAAACTCTCCTAAAGATATGTCTGCATTCTCTATCAACACCATGGATAAAAACTGGACAATGGCAGCTCCAACGCATGACCTGGTGTCATGGATCAGCTGTCTCTGTGAACTGGCATTTGAGGTACGTAACGTACAGAAAGCTGAAATGTAAATCCTTTGTGATTAGATCTACTAAAAAATACTTTATAAAGTGGAGGAATTCCTTAAATCTTAACATAAATCAATATGAAAAAGGGCAGCACAGTTAGTGTACTGGTCAACACAGACCCAGCAACCTGGGTTTGGAGCCAGCGCTGTTGGTAAGGAGTTTGCATGTTCTCCATGTGTTGAAGTGGGATTCTTCCAGGTGCTCCAGTTTCCTTCCACATTACAAAGATGTATAAGGTTAGTAGGTTATTTGGTCATTTGGGTGTATTTGGATGGCGCGGGCTCATTGGCTAGATGGGCCTGTTACCATGTGGTATCTCTCAATTTAACAAAATTAAAAGATTTAAGTTTGTAATACAACCATTATATATTTTTAAAATTTTGACATGCAGCACAGTAACAGTTGTCCCATGAGTCCGTGCCGCCCAATTACACCCATTTAACTTACACCCCCAGAACACTTCAAACGGTGGGAGGAAACCGGAACTCCCGGGGAAAGCCCACAGGAGAATGTACAAACTTCTTACAGACAACCCTGGACCCGGTCTCTGGCTCTAACCAACATGCCAACCATGCTGCCCCATGTTATTGTTATCGCAGGATGCTTTGGCTCATTTATGAGGATTGACTAGATAGACTGGGCTGGGACAAGACTGAGCGAAGAATCCAAAATTATGAGCAGCATGGTTAGGGGAGATGATAGGAGGCTTAATTCCACTGGGCATAGGTTTAAGTGAGAGGCTTGGAGGGATCCGACAGACCTGAGAGGGGTTGGAATGTGGAATACACTGTCAGAGGAAGTGGTGGAGGCAAGAAAACTTACACTCTATATTATTTAGATGAACAATGGAATTACCAGGGCACATAAGGCAAGGAATTAGTATGGAAGGCCAGGATAGACATGGGGGGCTCAAGGGCCTGCTTTGATGCACCACGACTCTACAATTATATCAGATGATGATGGAAACCATGAATTTCTCTTATGATGACATCATTGGAAAAGATGAATGAGATCGGAACAGAATATCCTTTTTCTGGTGGTTCAAATCCAGTACAAGCTGAGAGAATAAAAGATGTCTTTGTCCATTGATTGTAACATTTCTATAATCTAATATAAACTGCATGTGGGAAGTCACAATTAGATTGCTAATAGCATGCAACACTGGAGAAATTTCACAAAGATACCAGTTGAAAATTCTAGACCATAGAATGGGTATTGTTCCAAAGTGATGCATCGAGCCTTTATTAGCAAGGTAAAGGGCATGTAGGATTTTGTCGACATCTAAGCCATGCCAGAAATGACCAAAGACCATTAATGACAAAATGTAGAAAAAAGAACTGTTTCTTCAACTATTGCATTCTTTGCAATGAAAGAGTAACTTAACATTTATAAAAGTGTCTTTCATGTCCCTTTCAGACATCATTAGTGCTTTACAGATAATTAAATCCATTTTTTGAGTGAAGTCATTGCTACAATAATAAAAGAAGCAATTTTTAGGAGAATTCTGAGGATGGTCTTCAAGATATTGCTAATCCTGCCATATTGCTACTGTCAGTATATAACCTTATAACAATTATAGCATAGAAACAGGCCAACTTGGCCCTTCTAGTCCATGCCAAACTCTTGCTCCCACCGAACCCCATTGGCCTATGCTCAACCCCTAACCCTCCATTCATTTCCCGTATACATCAGATTACCTTCTAAAAAAAACTCACACACATACTTCGAGTATGGGTTCTGCAATAATCAATGACATAATTGTATTGGTACCTTTATTAAACAGTATCATTCCAATGCAGCATGTATTACCTCAAATTCCAAATTGTTCTCATGCGTCATGGGAATTATATTCACAGCATTCAGTCTTGGTTGTTCAACAAATGAGGTTTATACTGGGATCATCCAGGTTCAAAGTAGGTTGAGGTGCAACAATATTCCATAGAAAAAGAACATTATGTTTTTGAGAATATGTTTAATGGGTGATTTCCCATCCACTGAAGACATTGATGTGATATGCTGCCCCAAGAAGGCAGCCAATCATCCCTGTCACAACCTCTTCTCACTCCAGGAAGGAGGTAAAGGAACATGAAGTTCAACATTTCAATGTCAAGAGTTGGCAGGTTCTTGAACTTCCCTCTCCTATCCTAACCGTTATCTGCTCCAGGTTCACTATAAATCTGTTTAACATCACTTTTTTCATTAACTACAACTGTGAATATTTATTTATCTATCATTTTATATTTATTATTTATTTTCTTGTTGTGGCATATTATGGTATTTAATTTCTACTTCTGTACTTGGATCTTATGTAGCAAGTAAGAATTTTTTTGCATCTGTCCATTGTACTTACATATATGACAATATGTGGTGTTGGTGCTACGTAAGGCACTCCTTGCGTCCGAGAGCCTAAAGGTTACCCTTGGGCAAGGTGTGGTACCTGTTTAGCCTCCCAATCAAGGTCACATGAAGCCATGGATTGCAGATGGTGAATTGATTTTACAAGCAGATTCTACAAATGGGTTGTAAAACTAAAAATGAATCTGGTGATCAATGCTTACCTGTCCATTATAGACACTGCATCTGAAGACGGCAATGGGAAACCATTTCAGTATTCTTCTCTTGTATAATCATGAACTTAACATCAAATACAGTCTCACGGGAAACCATTTCAGTGTTCTTCCCTTGTATAATCATGAACTCAACATCAAATACAGTCTCATCTCAAAGATGGAGCTTTCACCAAAGGAGAACAGGGGAGGCAACAACTACAATTTGGAGGGACAGAGATCGTAATGGATGGAGAGACACAATCAAATGGCAAGACACCTGAATGTCAATAAACTCTCATCTCATCATCACCTGATTTCTAACTATTCCTGATGAAGAGCTCAGGCCCGAAACGATGGTTTACCCTTTACATCCGATTGATTCTGCGGGAACTGCTGAGTTTTGCCAGCACTTTTAGGTGATGCACACCCCTAACTATATTTTTTGTTCCTCTGTTGCCAGAATACCAGCGTGAGAAAGAAAAGTGAAGATTTTTCTGCAACCAGTTCAAAGTTATCTAATGATGCATTTTCAATGAAAGAAAATGAGCTCTACTCATCCATAGCTCAAGGTGAAATCATACATATGTTATCCGTGGTAAAGTTGCATTTTGAGCTTATTGCAAGTAAGCAGTTGTTGTTTGTGCAAAATCTGCTGAATCACATAAAAATCTTAATGCCATCTACATCTCACTTGCTTTGGCCATGAGATATTTGTAAAGACTACTCCGTGATTTAACAGGATCGTGGCTGATCCAATATTGGTTTTCGCTCCTCTTTCCCACCTGTTCCCCAAGACACTTCACTTGGATAAGGTTAGAGTTGCTTTGGAGGTTCAGGCTGACTAAATTTAGCTACAGAAAACTATGAGCACAGAATGCTGGATTTCCCACTCAGAGATACCCATGTCAGGTTGAGTTATTTCTTCCCAAGGAGCCTTTCCCACCCCCTCCATCAGGGTCAGGCACACTTGACTGTCACCCCTCATCCCTACTGTCCCTCCCTTTGTAGATATATCATCATTATTTGTAGCAACAGTGTGATGACAGGAACAAGAACCCATTAACCTGGCTGTATGGAAAGTGCAACAGTGCAAAATTCATGGATAAACTGTCAGGTTGTGTGCTTTATATGGAATCAGCACCTTGCGAAAATGCCACCACTATATTCCCCAGAATGACAAACCTCAAAGTAATTCACTGGCCTAATCAACCGTGCAGTATCTGGTGGGGTGGATTGATTTCAGTTTCAAAATAAATGTACAGAAAAGGGTTTGCTACAAAATCACTGATTTTATCTTTCACAGTCATGCCTGATAACCATTTCATTGTGACCGTACAGAAGACTGCTGCCACAACTCGATGCAATCTTCAAGGAAAGTACCTGTTGATAGTTGGTAAGGACAGCTTAATTTTGAAAGATCCCAAAAGGAAGGAAGTTGTCTACGAC